>NC_069500.1:92765759-92834075 GCF_027579735.1 Bombina bombina | reverse complement strand
CTTCCAGAAGTAAAATGGGGCAACAGAAACCTCTACCCCCAGGGTTTACAAGAGGGGCAACAGAGCTCAGAATATTATCCGGAGGTCCTTCATTCCACTTCCCATTCCAATACGCCTCTCCCATCAGCGACCCTTGAGGAGCCAGAAGATTATTTAGTGGATCCGTCAGGTAATCCGATATTTAGCCCGAAACACATTAAGCATCCTAGATCCTCTGAATGGATGATTTCGCAAATCTCTAGATCGCGAAGATCGCTATAAACTCAGGGCTGAATGTTGCAGACCTTCCTTACCAGGTAGTGAGTCAGTGACTCCTGAGTTTGATGTTGTTAAACACGTTTTTTACCAGAAAGGTAAAGCAATGCAAATGTTGCTCTCTCCAGTGAGCACAAGAGATCCTGGCAGTAGTGGAAGCTGGTTCATCAGCCAAAGGACTTCACTTCTGAGATCCTTTCTTACAGATCATGAGGCACTACGTCTCCACGTTCACCTCTATTGAAAAGATCCAATCCTCCCTTATTAGGGTCTTCAACCCTACTAGGGTTTTTGGCAGGGCCGGAAGATTCAGGGGTCGTCTCCCCGACCGTCAATAGTTTCTGGCACACCAGCAACATCAGTGCCAAGTGCTCGGATTCCAGCAGTACCCCTCTCAACCTCGGATTCTATTCCCTGCTCGTTCCCGAGCAACCAGGTTAAGACCCCCCAGAGCCACCTTAACAGCAGGTCCAGTTGCCCCTAGAGTGAGTACCCTACCTCCCCCTCCTTCTTTCCCCTTTCCATTTGCAGACAGACTCTCTCATTTTTCCCACATATGGACCTTAATCTCTCAAGATCCTTGGATCTCTCAAACAATTCGGGGTTTCGAACTTGAATTCATATGTCCTCCTTTTCAAAACCCTCCCCTAAAACCCATTTCTTGGTCCAAAGAGGCTGCAACTTTGGTTCACACCGAGGTTCTCTCCCTCAGTCGCAAAGGCACCACAGAACTGGTACTTTCATCAGACCAAGGTTTTATCAGCAATCTTTTCCTGGTAAAGAAAAAGACAGGTGGATTTCGACCTGTCATCAATCTTCGGGATCTCAATTATTTTGTGACATACCACCACTTGAAGATGGAAGGCATCTTCTTCGGATGGACAACATCTTAGCTGTGCAATACATCAACCACCTAGGCATCACCAAGTCCAAAGCCCTATCAGATTTGGCCTCCGACCTTTTTCGATTCTGCTTTTCCTGCAACATTTCTCTCCAGGTGCAATATATTCCTGGTATCACGAACACGGTAGCGAATTGGTTCTCTCGCTTCTGGAGATTCCAGCAATTGGCGACTTCTTCGTCCCATTTTTCTATCCAGAAATCCTTTGGTCCTTTTTTTCCTGGACCTGTTTGCCTCCCATACCAACCATCAGCTTTCTCTGTACTTCACTTGGCTTCCAGACCTAGGGAGCGAGGCCACAGATGCTTTCATTCAACCTTGGCCTCTCACAGGAGCTTACGCTTTTCCCCTTTTGCTCTAATCCTGAGGACCCTTTGGATGGTCAGGAAAACCAGATGTTTCCTGACCCTTGTCACCCCCTTTTGGCCGATGCAACCCTGGTTTTCTCTCCTGCAGGAGATGACCGTTTCTCCTCCTCTCCTACTTCCCCAGAACCTGGATCTTCTGTTAGACCAAAGAGGACTCCCCCACCCGTTGATCCTTCAGGATCGTCTGCCTCTATTAGTCTGATGGATTCCTTCATTTTCTTTGTTCCTGTCCTTCTAATGAAGCCCTCTCTCTGAAACATCTTTCTGCCAAATTGGCCATGCTTTTATGCTTAGTTTTCTTTTGGGGAATTTTAGATATTCGAGCTTTAGACGTCGAAGGCCTCTCATTTTCCCCTGAGGGTATTTCATTTGTGGTCTCTCGTCGCACCAAATGTGCCTCTTTATCTATATTTTATCCTTATTTCCCTGGGGACCCCTTTCTCTGTGTGGCCCTCTGTCTTAAAGAGTATTTAGCTAGAACCTTTCATTACCGCCCATCACAACGGGGTCAAATTCTCATTTCTTACGTTCCTCCATTCAAACCTGTTTCTTCTCCTACTCTGGCCAGATGGGTTCGTTAGCTTATGTCCTCGGCTGGCATTGATTTGTCTTTTCGGTTAGAGGAGCAACGGCTTCTAAAGCCTTTCTGGCTGGTACCCAGCTTCAATATATTTTGAAGGCTGCAGATTGGTCCTCAGCTTCTACTTTTTCCCGTTTTTACTTTAAACCTATCCCTCATGCAGCTAACTTTCTTCCTTCTGTGTGTTAAAAATGCTAAATTTTAAGCCTCCTGTCTTGCTATAAAATTTGGGTTATTATAACCTTGATGTATAAATAATCTAGATTTAATTAAAGTTTGTATGTTTTTTCTTATTTATAAGTATTAAATAACGATTGGTGGTTATTTGCATTTTGTTTTATTTTACAGTGTAATGATCCCGATGTTACTTCCTTCTGGCAGTTTTCTTCAGCCTTTCCTGTGGTTGAGTGTTGATAGTTCCAGTTTTTTAGTTCCTGTGTCTTCATCTCAAGAGGAAGTTCCAGTGGCTCTGTTGTTTCCTGATTGGTGCTGTACTGTTGCTACTTTATGCTATTTTTTTCTGTTCAGTTTTCTTTGGAATTAGTAAAGATTTGATGCAAAATATTCGCCTCCTGTCTTTAATAAAATCTAGATTATTTATACACCAAGGTTATAATAATCCGAATTTCTTCTCTAAGTCTAGGAGCCAGAATTTTTTTTCTTTAATGAATATGTGTGTATACATCACATAGTTTGAAGCTTTCCCATATAAGGTAATTGGATATACACAGAGTATTCTGAAAATAGGGTTGTGAATACACAGAATACTGTGTATGCCATTAACTAATTTCGGAAAGCTTCATTCAACCTTTGTCATGCATAAGAAAGAACACATATTTAAATGGGTGTGTATTATATTATATATGTGTCTGCATGTGTGGTTAAGTTTAACCTTTTCTTTCAGTGTGAAATACAACAGTATTACATGTAGTGTTTCCATCCCAGGCTTCCTCTGAATATTTTTCTTTTTTAAGATCTCTTTACCGGAATCAACCCTGAGGTATTTACATATATACAAAAAGTGGGAGTTTTTTTCCCTTCTCTGCTTGAGGAGAAACATCTGGCAGAAGAGGGGGAGGAAGTGACTGCAATGCTGCTAGGGAAGACGAGAGTTGCTGCTTTCTTTCTAATGGCATTCGTAACCTATGGGAAATACTTCACCTGGCCACCAGGAGGAGGCAAAGACACCCCAAACAGAGCATTTAAATATTGCTTCCACTTTCCCTACTCTTTCAGTAATTATTTGCCTCGTTCATGGAGGTAGGCAGAGAGAGAGATTGCCATTTGGACCCGGTGCACGCCGCTGCCACGTGATATGGGGTGGTTTATAAGAAGGGCTACATTTGGCCTCACGATCCCCGGGATCCCATGCTACTATTGTAAGCTCTTATAGAAGGTGCATTAATACCTATGTGACCCGGAGAATGAAACTGGGCTGAATAAGTATTTGCTCATGCTGTCAGACCACTGTTCTTATGCATTTCAAGCTCTTTCCGCTGGCAGTTTTGGCACCATCCCCACCTTCCGTTTTCTTATGAGTGCGCAACCATGCAACAATAGTCTCTGAGTGGAGTGACAGCGTCTGAGCTCTGGTGCCGATACTGAGGTGGTGAGACACCTCAGATGGAGCATTTATCTAAAGTAGGCCTTGGGGCAGAGAACTTGGGGAATTATTTGTGGGACTCTCAGTAATTTTTACTCTTGTTATTATTGTGCACTATCAGTTTAGTTTTCTGTCTCTACTGCATATTTATTATGGCTGATTCTATGATTGAGCCTAGTCAAAAGGAGACTCCTTTATCTGATTCTAATAAATTCATGCTATGCAGGTTACATACTGTGTGTTCTCCTGCTCAACTATGCAGCTCTTGCCTTATATCTGTTCTACAGTCTCATTCAGGGAGCCCTTGTATTCAGGTGTCTGCGGTGTCCTCGCCATCTCATTTTACCCCTGGACGTTCTGCGGATTCTCAGACTTCAGTATGCCCAGATATGCAAGTACTACATTTGCAAACTTCGACCCCTATTCCTGCAACTGCTGATCTTTGCGACCCTCGGGTGGGAACTTTTCCCTATGTTTTTCAGCCCAGTTACAACATGTGGTTTCTGCTGCTATTCCTCTGAGTCTAGAACCAGCAGTCCTGTTTGGAGCTGCAGCAGTCAGCTATATACAATGTTCTAAGGTTGATGACTTCTTGGCTAGCTCTGAAGGAAACCTTTCATCCTCTGACTTCTCTGGAAAATCTGAAAGGGACTGTGAGGATATAACATTTAGATTTAAAATTGAGCATGAGGTTTTAAGTACATTAGGCTTACTGGAGTCTAAACCCACAGAGGAAAAACAGGTACGTAAATTGTATATTGTTTTTAAACCTAAGTTGAAAACCCTGGAAATGTTCCCAATACCTTCCTTGGTGGCGGACATTATAACCAATGAGTGGAAAAAAACTGGTGTTCCATTTTCTCCTTCTCCAAATTTTAAAAGAATGTTTCCTGTGCCAGATAGTCATTTGGAAATATGGAATACTGTCCCTAAGGTAGACGGAGCCATTTCCACACTGGCTAAATGCACCACTATCCCGCTGGAAGATAACACATCTTTCAAGGACCCTATGGATAGGAAATTTAGGATATCTGAGGAATGTCTTCCTTCTGGGAGGTTTGCTTTTCCAACCAGCTTTAGGCATTGCTGAGGTGGCTGGGGCTGCCACCTTTTGGTGTTACTCCTTATCTGAACTGATTTTGGTAGAATCTCTTTTGGAGGATATCCAAGACCACATTCAGGCCCTAAAAACAGCCAATTCCTTAATTTGTTATGCCATTATTCAAATCAATTGTCTTAATGCCAAGAACTCTGGTTTTGCTGTGCTAGCTAGGAGGGCTCTATAGCTAAATTTTTGGTCAGCGGACATGGTCTCCAAGTCTAGGTTGCTATCTTTGGCCTTTAAGGGGAAAATCCTCATTTCCCGTGGGACTGGATTCAATCATTTCCACTGTCACTGGCATAAAGGGTGCCTTTTTACCACAATATAAGAAATTTAGAATCAAGGGACGTCCTATGGGACGTTTTCGCTCCTTTCGTCCGAACACGACACAGAGGAGTGCCTCAGCAACCAAGCTTGAAATGCCCAAGAGTACCTGGAAGTCAAATCCGGTATGGAACAAGAACAGCCAGCCCAATAAATCAACCACAGACAACAAGTCAGCATGAAAGGTTGGCCCCCGACCTGGGCTCAGGTCAAGTAGGGGGCAGGTTATTTCTGTTTTAGGAGGTTTGGGCTCAGTCAATCCAGGATACTAGGGTTCTGGACATCATATCTCAGGGATACAAAATAAGTTTCTGATATCGCCCTCCAAGGGGCAAGTTCCTTCTATCAATGATCTCAGGGAAGCCGGGAAAGAGAACAGCCTTTCTACGTTGTGTAGACGATCTGATATATATGGGACTTGTGATCCCTATGCCTCAGGCTGAGAGGGGAAGAGCATTCTACTCAAACCTCTTCATCGTTTCCAAGAAGGAGGAAACCTTTTGTCCCATCTAAGACCTGAAGTGCCTCAACTAATTTGTAAGGGTACTTTCTTTCAAAACGGAAACTATCAGGTCCACTCTTCCCCTTCTGCAGGAAGGTCAATTCATGGCTACCATAGATCTCAAGGATGCGTACCTTCATATTCCAATTCACGAGATCATTACCAGTACCTTTGTTTTGCTTTTATGGACAAACATAACCAATTCATAGCTCTGCCAATTAAGCCTAGCTACTGCTCCCAGGATTTTTACAAAAGCATTTAGACCTTTTACAGAAAGGTTAAACACACAGAAAAAGGACAGATATTCATTTAAAAATAAATTCCACTAACTACTGAACATTTTATATGTACATAAAAATGGCTTTTAATTTAAAACAATGGGAGAACAGTTTAGGAGCCTAAGGGTTACAAATTAACCGCTAGATTTAGAGTTTTGCGGCCAAAGGGGTGCGTTAGCTACGTGTGTTTTTTCCCCCCGCACCTTTTAAACAACGCTGGTATTTAGAGTTCTCTGAAGGGCTGCGTTAGGCTCCAAAAAGGGAGCGAAGAGCATAATTTACCGCCACTTCAAATCTAAATACCAGCGTTGCTTACGGACGCGGCCAGCTTAAAAAACGTGCTCGTGCACGATTCCCCCATAGGAAACAATGGGGCAGTTTGCAAAAAAAGCAGCGTTCAGCTCCTAACGCAGCCCCATTGTTTCCTATGGGGAAACACTTCGTAAGACTGCACCTAACACCCTAACATGTACCCCGAGTCTAAACACCCCTAACCTTACACTTATTAACCTCTAATATGCCGCCCCTGCTATCGCTGACACCTGCATATTATTATTGACCCCTAATCTGCCGCTCCGTACACCGCCGCAACCTACATTATAGCTATGTACTCCTAATCTGCTGCCCCTAACATCGCCGACCCCTATATTATATTTATTAACCCCTAATCTGCCGCCCCCAACGTCGCCGCTACCTACCTACACTTATTAACCCCTAATCTGCCGACCGGACCTCGCTGCTACTCTAATAAATGTATTAACCCCTAAAGCTAAGTCTAAAGAATGTGAGAGGATCCCAGGCGCCTACCCTAAGGAGGCTAGGTATGAATAATCAGATGTACCAGTGTGGCTAAAAAGTATGTAGTTTAATCAACGGTATAGCGAGATTAAGAACAATAAATACAAAGTAAAAACAAGTTACAGAATAAGCTTCATGGATCCATGATAAGAAATACTATGTAACAGATTAATAAAAAATATAAAAACAATAACAATAATACAATACGTAATTGGTTCCAGCAGGATATAGAACAATGCCAATATGTGGTACAAATCTCTTAGCTTCTAATAGTGATCTAGATAAATTAAACAGTGAAGTAATTCCTAAAAATCTAAATTCCAAACAGATAAAAGGGCATAAAAGATGTGCAAATTCCGTTATGAAAAGTCAATGTGTTATTCAAAAATAAAAATAAAAATAAAAGTCTATGTGATCCGGTGGTGGTTGAAAGCCTAAATCAGTGACAAAAGTCTAAAAATAATAACAAATGATCCGTGTATCAGATGAGTAGCAAATTGGTGCAGTTGTAGCTAATCCTTAGTATTGCAACTTCACAACAAGGAGTGATGTATGGAAATCCAAAATTGAAAAAATATATATGTGTATCCAAAAAAAGGAAAAACCAAAAAACCAAAATCCAAAGAGTGAAAAAATGAAAAATAATGAAAAATAATAAAAAATAAAAATCAATAAAAAACAACAAAAATTATCTGTTCCAACAATCTTCAAACCTAATATAGTGGTACTTAGCTACAACTGCACCAATTTGCTACTCATCTGATACACGGATCATCTGTTATTATTTTTAGACTTTTGTCACTGATTTAGGCTTTCAACCACCACCGGATCACATAGACTTTTATTTTTATTTTTATTTTTGAATAACACATTGACTTTTCATAACGGAATTTGCACATCTTTTATGCCCTTTTATCTGTTTGGAATTTAGATTTTTAGGAATTACTTCACTGTTTAATTTATCTAGATCACTATTAGAAGCTAAGAGATTTGTACCACATATTGGCATTGTTCTATATCCTGCTGGAACCAATTACGTATTGTATTATTGTTATTGTTTTTATATTTTTTATTAATCTGTTACATAGTATTTCTTATCATGGATCCATGAAGCTTATTCTGTAACTTGTTTTTACTTTGTATTTATTGTTCTTAATCTCGCTATACCGTTGATTAAACTACATACTTTTTAGCCACACTGGTACATCTGATTATTCATACCTAGCCTCCTTAGGGTAGGCGCCTGCGATCCTTTCACATTCTTTAGTATCTCACACTGGGTAACAGCTAGGAGTCACCCACCCCCAGGCCCATAGGTTCTCATCAGGCGCTGAGGTCTATCTTCTAAATCTAAAGCTAAGTCTAACACTAACACCCCCCTAAGTTAAATATAATTTAAATCTAACGAAATAAAATAAATCTTATTAAATAAATTAATCCTATTTAAAGCTAAATACTTACCTGTAAAATAAACCCTAATATAGCTACAATATAACGAATAATTATATTGTAGCTATTTTAGGATTTATATTTATTTTACAGGCAACTTTGTATTTATTTTAACTAGGTACAATAGCTATTAAATAGTTATTTACTATTTAATAGCTACCTAGTTAAAATAATTACAAAATTACCTGTAAAATAAATCCTAACCTAAGTTACAATTAAACCTAACACTACACTAGCAATAAATTAATTAACTAAACTACCTACAATTATCTACAATTAAATCAACTAAAAAACAAACACTAAATTACAAAAAATAAAAAAAGATTACAAGAATTTTAAACTAATTACACCTACTCTAAGCCCCCTAAAAAAATAACAAAGCCTCCCAAAATAAAAAAAATGCCCTACCCTATTCTAAAATAAAAAGTTAACAGCTCTTTTACCTTACCAGCCCTTAAAAGGGCCTTTTGCGGGGCATGCCCCAAAGAAATCAGCTCTTTTGCATTTAAAAAAAACATACAATACCCCCCCCCAACATTACAACCCACCACCCACATACCCCTAATCTAACCCAAACCCCCCTTAAAAAACCTAACACTAAGCCCCTGAAGATCTCCCTACCTTATCTTCACCACGCCGGGTATCACTGATCCGTCCAGAAGAGGGTCCGAAGTCTTCATCCTATCCGGCAAGAAGAGGTCCTCCAGAGGGTCCGAAGTCTTCATCCTATCCGGCAAGAAGAGGACATCCGGACCGGTAGACATGTTCATCCAGGCGGCGTCTTCTATCTTCATCCATCCGGCGCGGAGCGGGACCATCTTGAAGCAGCCGACGCGGATCCATCCTCTTCTTCCGGCGACTCCTGACAAATGAATTTAAGTGACGTCATCCAAGTTGGCGTCCTTCGAATTCCAATTGGCTGATAGGATTCTATCAGCCAATCGGAATTAAGGTAGGAAAAATCAGATTTAAGTTCAATCCGATTGGCTGATCCAATCAGCCAATCAGATTGAGCTCGCATTCTATTGGCTGTTTCGATCAGGTGTATTGTTTCGATCTGGTGTATTGGATACAGTTTTGGCTGCTTGTATAGTGATTGTGCTGAAGATCAGTTATACTGTGAGATGCAACCCCTTCACCCTCTGTTTCTATAAATGCAGTGACACATTATTTGCAGGGATGTCCAACCTAAGACCTGGGGGCCACAATGCAGCTCATTCACATCCTCATGTCTATGTGCAGCACAGGATCCAGTGAGGCTTAGTGATCATCTGTATGTGATTTAACCAAGGGGGGGTCTAGACCAAAACATATGGGAGAAAATATCAAAATGTGCACCACAAAGCTAAACACCAAGGGTATCCTAACACCCCTAACTTTAACATAATTAAAATAATTCAAAATAAAACCTACTATTAATAACTAAATAATTCATATTTAAAACTAAATACCTGTAAAATAAACCCTAAGCTAGCTACAATATAACTAATAGTTACATTGTATCTATCTTAGGTTTTATTTTTATTTCACAGCTAAGTTTGTATTTATTTTAACTAGGTAGACTAGTTAGTAAATAGTTATTAACTATTTACTAACTACCTAGTTAAAATAAATAGAAATTTACCTGTAAAATAAAACCTAACGTGAGTTACACTAACACCTAACATTACAATAAAATTAAATAAATTAAATTGAAAAAATACATTTATCTATATTACAAAAATAATAAACACTAAATTTCTCAAAATAAAAAAGAAATTATCAAAAATAAAAATGAATTCCTCCTAATCAAATATCCCTATCAAAATAAAAAAGCCCCCCAAAAATAAAAATACCCTAGCCTAAACTAAACTGCCAATAGCCCTTAAAAGGGCCTTTTGCGGGGCATTGCCCCAAAGAAATCAGTTCTTTTACCTGTAAAAAAAAATACAAACAACCCCCTAACAGTAAAACCCACCACCCACATAACCAACCCCCCAAATAAAATCATATCTAAATAAACCTAAGCTCCCCATTGCCCTGAAAAGGGCATTTGAATGGGCATTGCCCTTAAAAGGGCATTTAGCTCTTTTACATTGCCCAAAACCCTAAGCTAAAAATAAAACCCACCCAATAAACCCTTAAAAAAACCTAACACTTCTCTGTTGACAAAGTGGGAGACTGACTTGGGTAAAGAATGGTCCATCCAACAGTGGAATAAAACTCTGAGACAGGGTACCTCCTTCATTCAGATGGTATCTCTACCCCCAAAATTCAGCCACTATGGCAAAATGCAGCTACCTTACTTAGTAAAGTTTTTGAAAGGGAAGTAGAACTTCTACCTGAACATGGTCTACTGCATTTCCCAATTGAGAAGTTTACGCTGAAACAAAATAAACTAATTGCATTAATATGCACTGCAGTAAGGTTAGTTATAGCTAAGTTTTGGAAAACAGAACCACCAGGTTTTTACTTAATAGAGCAAAAAATGTAAATATTCTATAGGATGTCCAGTTCAGCTGCAGACCTGCTTTCCACTAGGGACCAATTTATTGCCCTCTGGGAACCCTGGATCATGTATATAGAAGCTAGACATAGAACTCGCCAGAAAAATATAGAAATAAAAGATGACAAAGATAACCGCAAGAAAAATATTTCAATCTGTTATGAAGCAATTGCTATCAAACTCACTATTAAGTCCATTAGGTTGTAATGTTTTGAGAAGGAATATCCACCTTCCTTTTTTTCTTAGAAGGTCCGAGATCAAATTAGAGAGCATATTTGGTCCATAGAGAATTTTAGTAGTGATAGAAATAAGGATCTCCCTGTCCCTAGTCATTTTGCTAAATGCATTAAAGCTAATCTGAGTTTCTTTTCATATATAGGAATAGACAAACAAAGAAAAAATTGGAGAGGGGTTAATTCACATAAAGACCTTCTAAGAAAAGAAGAAAGGTGGATATTCCTTCTAAAAACATTACAACTTAATGGCCTTAATATAAAGTTTGATATCAATTGCTTCTTAACAGATTGAAATATTTTTCTTGTGGTTATATTTGTCATCTTTTATTTCTATCTTTTTTTCCTTTTTTTCTTCTTATACACATTGTTCTTTATACACACCCCATATTTCATAAACACAACTATTTAGGGTACTAACATCCCAAAATGATGATATATAGATATTTAACTAAATCAGTGTTTTCTATTTTTTGGATTTAGTCATCAATGACTATATTATAAAAGTATTTGAAAATGTGTATATATTTTAAAAGTTAATATATTTTTAGCGCATTGTTATATAGGTTTTTAGACATGCATTTGGTATAAAGGATTTGTGAAATGTGTATGAATCCGCTAATATGCCCTTTATCACCAAAGTTTATAGATCTCTCTTTATATCACTTAAATTATATAAGTCACAATTTCCCTTTAAATGTTAAAACCATATACCGAATATATAGGTATCTTTCTCCAATTTAACCTTCAATATATCTAAGCATGTGAGCATATATATTTATATCACTCTCTTGCACACTTATGTCCCATTTTATACATTTTAACTTGTGAACCAATCACATAATTAAGCCTCATTTTTGCACAAATGGGGATATATAAAGCGGAACATTCACATTCAAAATTAGAGTTTGAAAAAGGCCTTCCAAGGCTAAAACGCGTTACTCTTATTTCTGTGTTTGCTACACTTGGGCTTCCATAGCCCAGCTGTATTTTGAATCCTGTGAGGCGCCAAGTCTCTTAACTGAACCGCTTCAGCTAAACGCTGAAAAGTAAAGGACTCACTTCACAGATGCTGTAACGCGTCTTTCTCCGGTTCCTGTTGCTGGAATAATACCGAGACAGAACGGTGTTGCTGCTTGCATGACCGGATGATTCTTTTCACTTGGGGATCAAGCCACAATATCCGGTGTAAGTAAGACTTGTCACCTTTAATTGTAAATCCGTTTGTGAAGGAATCCCACCCCCTACCCGCGCACAGCCGATTACATGCGGGCAGAAGCTGTCAATCTCCCGGTCGGACAAGACCTGGGAGATTGAAATATGCCACATAAGCGAAAGGTTAGGGAAGCAGCAGTCTGATGACCACTGCTTGCTAAATACGGACTGTCGGGTCTCTTGTGAGAAACTGCAGCCGTAACGGGTTGATAAATCGACCCCACAGTCAGCAGTCACATCCTCTGCTTGTAAAGAAAATGACACAACACTGCAATATTGTTGGTTTTATTATGTAATGCAGAGTTCTATGGCATTGTCCAAGAGTAGTACCAACTGAAGAAACTGTTCGTAAAGTCCATCCATTAGTGTAAGATTCATGAAGGTTCTTTATACATAATATCAGTGTAGAAAATCCACAGCACCCCTTGAATAAAAACATCTTTTGTTATTGTTCAAATCAAGCAGAATAAAACATTGTGCAATGTTTCAGCCATATTGACCTTAATTATGCATAAACCACACCTTACTCCTTTAAGGGACAGTATACACCAATTTTCATTTAACTGCATCTAACAGACACTACTATAAAACATCATATGCACAGATACTGATCTAAACATCCAGTATAAAACATTTTAAAAACTTACTTAGAAGCTCCCAGTTTAGCACTGTTGATTAGGTAAGGCTGGGACACCCACTGAAAAGGGCTTAAAAAGCAGAAAGAGCAGACCCTCCCTCAATCCCCCTTCCCCTACATATGAGAAGACCCATTACACAAACAGGAACAAGCCATCTACATCTGATACTTTGGGGCTTGGTTAGGAGTCTGAAAATCAGCACAATGTTTCATAAGGAAAACTATAGATAAGCAAAACTATACATTGTTACATAAACACTCCCACATGGGCTATATAAATGGATCATCTACAAAACATTTATGCAAAGAAAAATCTAGTGTATAAAACATAGTGCAACATTTTGGCCATATTGGCCTTAATCATGCATGAACTTCACCTCTTTAACATCTTCATTTATAGATAAAATCACAGATAAATAAATCTCAACAGTTAAGACATAAGTATTCAGTAGTCATCTTACCAACACCATCTAGTGGCCAATAATCATATTAATTTTCCCTATACTGGACAATGCAATATATCTACTTTATATTATAACATATAAACAAAAAGATTGATTCACATAACTTGTGTAAAGTTACAGAAAAACAGAAAAATCAGTTTCCCTGTCTAATCCTTTAGGGTACATACTCTCCAAATGGTATATTCATTAGGTCTCTTTCGGCTAGATTACAAGTCTTGCATTAGCCTTAAAAAGCAGCGTTGAGGGGTCCCAACGTTGCTTTTTAATGCCCGCTGGTATTACGAGTCAGGCAGGAGAGGGTCTACCGCTCACTTTTTTTCTGCGATTTTAGCTTACCGCAAATCCCCTTACGTCAATTGCGTATCCTATCTTTTTAATGGGATTTGCCTAACGCCGGTATTACGATCGCCTGAAAAAGTGAGCGGTAGACCCTCTCCTGTCCAGACTCCTACCGCATATAAAAGTCAATAGTTAAGAGTTTTATGGGCTAACGCCGTAACATAAAGCTCTTAACTAAAGTGCTACAAAGTACACTAACACCCATAAACTAACTATTAACCCCTAAACCCTGGCCCCCCCCCACATCGCAAACACTATAATAAAATTATTTAACCCCTAATCTGCCGACCGGACATCGCCGCCACTTTAATAAATGTATTAACCCCTAAACCACCGCACTCCCGCCTCGCAAACACTAGTTACATTTTATTAACCCCTAATCTGCCGTCCCTAACATCGCTGACACCTACCTACATTTATTAACCACCAATCTGCCGCCCCAACGTTGCCGCTACTATATTAAATTTATTAACCCCTAAACCTAAATATAACCCTAACCCACCCTAACTTAAATATAATTTAAATATAACGAAATTAAATTACTACTATTAAATAAATTAATCTACGTCTGCACCTAACACTCTAACATGAACCCCGAGTCTAAACACCCCTAACCTTACACTTATTAACCCCTAATCTGCCGCCCCCGCTATCGCTGACCCCTGCACTTTATTATTAACCCCTAATCTGCAGCTCCGTACACCACCGCCACCTACATTATAGCTATGTACCCCTAATCTGCTGCCCCTAACACCGCCGACCCCTATATTATATTTATTAACCCCTAATCTGCCCCCCACAACGTCGCCTCCACCTGCCTACACTTATTAACCCCTAATCTGCCGAGCGGACCGCACCGCTACTATAATAAAGTTATTAACCCCTAATCCGCCTCACTCCCGCCTCAATAACCCTATAATAAATAGTATTAACCCCTAATCTGCCCTCCCTAACATCGCCGACACCTAACTTCAATTATTAACCCCTAATCTGCCGACCGAATCTCGCCGCTACTGTAATAAATGGATTAACCCCTAAAGCTAAGTCTAACCCTAACACTAACACCCCCCTAAATTAAATATAATTTAAATCTAACGAAATAAATTAACTCTTATTAAATAAATTATTCCTATTTAAAGCTAAATACTTACCTGTAAAATAAACCCTAATATAGCTACAATATAAATTATAATTATATTATAGCTATTTTAGGATTTATATTTATTTTACAGGTAACTTTGTATTTATTTTAACCAGGTACAATAGCTATTAAATAGTTAATAACTATTTAATAGTTACCTAGTTAAAATAATTACAAAATTACCTGTAAAATAAATCCTAACCTAAGTTACAATTAAACCTAACACTACACTATTAATAAATTAATTCAATAAAATACCTACAATTATCTACAATTAAACCTAACACTACACTATCAATAAATTAATTAAATACAATATCTACAAATAAATACAATGAAATAAACTAACTAAAGTACAAAAAATAAAAAATAACTAAGTTACAAAAAATAAAAAAATATTTACAAACATTAGAAAAATATTACAACAATTTTAAACTAATTACACCTACTCTAAGCCCCCTAATAAAATAACAAACCCCCCCAAAATAAAAAAAATGCCCTACCCTATTCTAAATTAAAAAAGTTCAAAGCTCTTTTACCTTACCAGCCCTGAACAGGGCCCTTTGCGGGGCATGCCCCAAAGAATTCAGCTCTTTTGCCTGTAAAAAAAACACATACAATACCCCCCCAATATTACAACCCACCACCCACATACCCCTACTCTAACCCAAACCCCCCTTAAATAAACCTAACACTAAGCCCCTGAAGATCTCCCTACCTTGTCTTCACCTCACCGGTCCCGATCTGTCCAGAAGAGCCTCCGATGTCTTGATCCAAGCCCAAGCGGGGGGCTGAAGAGTGGCGTCCATCCTCGGGCTGAAGTCTGATCCAAGCCCAAGCGGGGGGCTGAAGAGTGACGTCCATCCTCGGGCTGAAGTGTTATAAGCTTGTATAATGTGGCTATTCCCAGAGAACCTTAAGTAAAACAGGCTTATACAAAAGGTTATTACCAAGGGAGATAGCTGGTTTACTTAGTACAAGTTCTTTTTATAACACTTTACAAAATCAAAATAAAGTGAATAAAACAGATGAAATGAAGCCTTTGTATATTTTACACAGTTGTAAAGAGTTGTGTTCTTTAAAGATAGAAGGCAGCAAACAAGCAGCTTATTGGTATTGTCTGAGAAAAGCAGAATTTTATAGCAAAGTCTCTTTATAGTTAAGCTTAGAAATGAGAAACTGATTTGCAGTCTGCAGTGTCCATATATCAAGAGGTATCAGGTTACAGCAGGCAGAGTGTGTGATGCAGAGAGAAGGAGAGAGCCAGATTTAACCAGTTGTGAGCACTTTAACAGTTTGTATGTCAGCAGAACTTTGGATAAGAATATATACAGCTAGAGACAATTGTATATAAAATTAATGATACTTGCGAGTGAGTTTAGAACTGCAGAGAGCGAAGTTGGCACTGAGTTAAAATGGATCACAGCAGGGAAGATGTTCTTATTTCCTGGTAGAGGTAAACACTCAGTAATGGAGCTGGCTGGAAAATCAGACTGCAGAGTTAACACAGACTTGCAAGAGTTGCTGCCAAAGACTGTTCCTTGAAGTGTAAAGCAGCAGGAAATGCTTCTTAGGTTTAGAAGCTGGAGAAATGACAACAAGGATTTCCTTTAACAGGTACAAAAGCAGGATCTGTAGAATTTAGCTTTAGAGCTTGAAGCAGAGTGGGAACTACAAACTTCAATTATCAAGCAAAGCACAGGTGTACTGAACACACCTTTAAAGGGAGGTGAAGGAGTGGGTTGGTCTTAGTTCTTAAAGCTACAGGAATATGACAGATCCCCCCTTTCAGGGGCGCCCCCTTCCCGGCTCCAAACCTGGATTGTCAGGATGTAGACGATGGAAGGATGTGAGCAATTGGGGAGCATGTAAGTCCCTAAGGGGTATCCAAGAATCCTCCTCATGACCATACCCTTTCCAATGTACTAGATACTCAATTGTTCTACCCCGGCAGCGCGAATCCAGAATTGATTCCACTTCGAATTCCGTTTGATCTTCTATCAGCTGAGGAGAGTCCTCGATGACTTGAGGAATATTAACATCAGATCCTTGATAGGGTTTAAGGAGAGAAACATGGAAGGATGGGTGTATCCTGTAAGATACAGGTAGATCAAGAATCGCTGCATTAGAGTTGATCATTCTTTTTATCTTGAACGGACCTATGAACTGGTTAGCCAGTTTTTTGCTTGGTACCTTTAATTTGAGGTTTTTTGTTGAGAGCCAAACTCTATCGCCAACTGAGTATTGAGGTGGAGTTAGATGTTTTTTATCAAAATAACTCTTTTGGGTACATTTAGATTTCTCTAAGTGAATCTTTAGGGAAGTCAAAGTTTGTTTCAAATTAGAGACATAATCCAGAGCATAAGGTGATTTTGAGGTGGAGATGAAGTTGGGTACAGTGGTTGGATGGTAACCATAAGTGGCAAAGAAGGGTGAGACTTTAGTAGAAGAGTTGATGGAGTTGTTGTATGCGAACTCTGCAAGCGGTAACCATTCCACCCAGTCATCCTGGTTCTGTGAGATATAACACCTTAAGTATTGCTCCAAAGTCTGATTCAGTCTTTCAGTAAGGCCATTAGATTGGGGATGAAATGCTGTTGTCATTCTAGAGGAGATTCTTAACAATTTACATAGTGCCTTCCAAAACCTGGATGTGAATTGAGTCCCTCGATCAGTGACTATAGAGGTCGGTAAACCATGGAGTTTCACAATGTGATCAAAGAATGTTTTAGCTGTTGTGATAGCGTTTGGAATTCTCTTAAGAGGTATGAAATGAGAGAGTTTAGTAAGATGATCTATAACCACTAATATGGTTGTGAATGAATTAGATGGTGGTAATTCGACTATGAAGTCCATTCCAATCATGGTCCAAGGGACTTCAGGTATAGGTAATGGTTTTAGTAAACCAAAAGGTCTGTGGTGTTCTTTTTTGCAAGCTGCACATACATGACAATTTGACACAAAGGTAACTACATCTTGTCTTAAACCAGGCCACCAGTAATTCCTTGTTAATAAATCCTGGGTTTTAGTGATTCCAGGATGACCGGACATAGGGTTCGTATGATGTAGATGTAGGATCTCCTTCCTTACAGAAGGAGGAACGTATAACAAATTGTTGTAGAAGTATAAACCTGAAGTGGTGTCCTTTACGCAGCATGAAGGAATGGTAGAATCTTTTAGTAAAGCTAATAAAATGTCTTTTTGTAGGCTAGAAGTTACAGCTATAAACTTGGTCGACGGTATAACTGTTTGTTGTTCTTCCTTTTCATTATGTTTAATGAAAGAACGGGAAAGAGCATCAGCTTGGATGTTCCTTGAACCTGGTCTATATGTGATCTGAAAGTTAAATCGGTCCAGGAATAAAGACCATCGGACTTGTCTTGATGACAAGGTCTTGTTTTTTCTAAGATATTGTAAATTCTTATGATCTGTAAGAACTGTAAAAGGTTTGAGTGTCCCTTCCAGTAGGTGTCTCCAGTGTTCCAGGGCACATTTGATAGCTAGAAGTTCCAGGTCCCCAACGGAGTAATTCCTTTCAGCTATAGACAGGAGTCGAGAGTAAAAGGCTACAGGATGTAGGACTGAAGTATCGGTTTGTTGTTGGGAGAGAATAGCACCAATACCAACAGTGGAAGCATCAACCTCTAACACAAATTGAAATTCTGGATTAGGAAGCTGTAGGATAGGAGCTGAAGTAAAACATTCTTTTAAGTGCTCAAAAGCTTGTTGGGCTTCTACAGTCCAAACGAGTCGATTCTTACCGGTTAACTTAGTTAGAGGTTGGACAATGGATGAAAATCCTTTGATGAATCTCCTATAAAAATTAGAGAAGCCTAGAAACCTCTGAAGTGATTTCACAGAGGTAGGTACAGGCCATTTGAGTATGGATGTAACCTTCTCTGGATCCATGTTTACACCGTTAGGGGAAATTATGTAACCCAAAAATGTTATTGTCTTTACATGGAATACACATTTCTCAGCCTTGGCGTATAGCTGATGTTCTCTTAATCTAGACAAAACCCATCTTACATGTTTTACATGATCAGTTAGATTTTTGGAGTATATCAAAATATCGTCTAGATATATTACAACACACACATCCATTAAGTCTTTGAAAATATCGTTTATGAAAAATTGAAATGTGGCCGGAGCATTAGTTAAGCCAAATGGCATAACATTATATTGAAAGAGACCATAACGGGTTCTAAATGCTGTTTTCCATTCGTCACCGCTTTTTATCCTGATTAAATTGTATGCTCCCTTCAAATCTAGTTTGGTAAAGATGGTTGCATCTGTTAACCATTCAAGTAATTCAGGTATTAAAGGAAGTGGATACCTATTTTTAATCGTAATAGAGTTTAATGCTCTGTAGTCAATGATTGGGCGTAAGGTCCCATCTTTATTTGTGACAAAGAATATGCCCGCTGCTGCAGGAGAGGTTGAGGTAGAAATAAAACCTTTCCTTAGATTATCGTCTAGGTACTCTCTGAGAAATTTTAATTATTTTTGAGAGAGTGGAAAAATTCGGCCGAACGGTATGATAGACCCAGGTTTAGTATCAATGGGGCAATCATAAGGTCTGTGTGGAGGTAGATTTTCGGCTTCCTTAAGGTCAAATACATCTGAAAAGTCTGAATACTGCAATGGTATATGAGGGTGTAGAGTTTTGATTTCCACACAGGGAAAACAGGTAGCAGAACAGTATGGGGAAGAGAAAGTTACTGTGTTACTGCTCCAGTCTATTTGAGGGTTGTGTTTTCTTAACCAAGGATAACCCAATATTAAGGGGTGTAGTGAGCTAGGAATGATATCAAACGTAATGTATTCTGTATGACCCATGTTACAAGAGACAAGTAAAGGAACAGTATGGTGTGTGATTGGGCCTTTTAAATAAGTAGAGCCATCAATAACCTTCACATAGATAGGGGTTTGCTTTTGCACACAAGGTATTTTATTAGTATCTACAAGGGTTTTGTCAATGAAGCTTCCATAAGCTCCAGAATCTATCAGGGCCTCAGTCTTGAGAAGATGCTGGTCCCACTGTAAAGACAATGTGAAAGTTAATTGTGATTCATGAATGTTATCAGTATTTGGGTTAACTATAAGAATCTTACCCCTTTTTTGCCGGTTCAGAATAGGGCAGGAAGAGACACTGTGTTCTTTATTCCCACAGTTCATACAGAGGTTTGAAATCCTCCTTCTCTGTTTCTCTTCTTGGGATAATGGTCCTCGGATGGCCCCAATTTCCATGGGCACAGGGGCTGTGGAGGTCTTTTCAGAATGAGAGGGTGTAAACCTTTTGAGGTAAGTTTCTGGGTGTTGTTTTTCAGCTCTCCTCTCTCTGTATCGTCTGTCCATGGCTATGCATATCTTTATGAGGGATTCCATGGTGTCTGGAGGTTCAATGAGAGAGATCTCATCCTTAAGATGTTCAGAGAGACCTAAACGGAATTGGTTTTTTAGACTTACAGTATTCCACTGTGAATCTGTAGCCCAGAGCTGAAAATCTGCCACATAGTCCTCAACTGGACGTTTGCCTTGGTTCAGGGTGCGCAAATTTGTTTCTGCGGTTAACTGGGTGTTGCAATCCTCATATAAGACAGCCATCTCCTTAAAAAATTCACTGATAGAATTCAAAATAGGATCATCAGTTTCATAAAACTTATCAGCCCACGAACGGGGATCTCCAGTTAGATAAGAGATGGTAGTACAAACCTTGATCTTGTCAGTATAATATGTCCTGGGCTTCATGGAAAACATCAGCATGCATGCATTTCTGAATTCACGAAAGCGTGTTCTTTCACCAGAAAAAATGTGTGGAGGGTTAACCTGTGGTTCAGGGTGATCAGCCTCTTTCCTTGAAAAGAAATCATTCATTAACCTCTTCAGGGTGTGGTTTTCATTTTTAACTTCAGTCAAACCTTGTGCTAAAATTTCAAGTTTCTGGTTTAAGGAAGCTATTTCAATTGCCATTGAGGCAGGATCCATGATTTTTTTATATACAAGCTTTAAACTATAATGTATATATGTTAGTAAATTTCTTTATGGCTTGATAATTCTGTTATAAGATTGTATAATGTGGCTATTCCCAGAGAACCTTAAGTAAAACAGGCTTATACAAAAGGTTATTACCAAGGGAGATAGCTGGTTTACTTAGTACAAGTTCTTTTTATAACACTTTACAAAATCAAAATAAAGTGAATAAAACAGATAAAATGAAGCCTTTGTATATTTTACACAGTTGTAAAGAGTTGTGTTCTTTAAAGATAGAAGGCAGCAAACAAGCAGCTTATTGGTATTGTCTGAGAAAAGCAGAATTTTATAGCAAAGTCTCTTTATAGTTAAGCTTAGAAATGAGAAACTGATTTGCAGTCTGCAGTGTCCATATATCAAGAGGTATCAGGTTACAGCAGGCAGAGTGTGTGATGCAGAGAGAAGGAGAGAGCCAGATTTAACCAGTTGTGAGCACTTTAACAGTTTGTATGTCAGCAGAACTTTGGATAAGAATATATACAGCTAGAGACAATTGTATATAAAATTAATGATACTTGCGAGTGAGTTTAGAACTGCAGAGAGCGAAGTTGGCACTGAGTCAAAATGGATCACAGCAGGGAAGATGTTCTTATTTCCTGGTAGAGGTAAACACTCAGTAATGGAGCTGGCTGGAAAATCAGACTGCAGAGTTAACACAGACTTGCAAGAGTTGCTGCCAAAGACTGTTCCTTGAAGTGTAAAGCAGCAGGAAATGCTTCTTAGGTTTAGAAGCTGGACAAATGACAACAAGGATTTCCTTTAACAGGTACAAAAGCAGGATCTGTAGAATTTAGCTTTAGAGCTTGAAGCAGAGTGGGAACTACAAACTTCAATTATCAAGCAAAGCACAGGTGTACTGAACACACCTTTAAAGGGAGGTGAAGGAGTGGGTTGGTCTTAGTTCTTAAAGCTACAGGAATATGACATGAAGTCTGGATCCAAGCGGCGGCTGAAGAAATCCATCATCGATCTGAAGTCGGAAGTCCATCATCGGGATGAAGTCTTCTATC
This sequence comes from Bombina bombina, assembly GCF_027579735.1. Taxonomy (NCBI): domain Eukaryota; kingdom Metazoa; phylum Chordata; class Amphibia; order Anura; family Bombinatoridae; genus Bombina; species Bombina bombina. The sequence continues at coordinate 92,812,358 of NC_069500.1, read as the reverse complement.
AAGCAGCATCTTCAATCTTCTTTCTTCCGGAGCGGAGCGGAGCCATCTTGTTCGCAGCTGACGCGGATCCATCCTCTTCTAACGACGCCTACTAGCCGAATGACGGTTCCTTTAAATGACGTCATCCAAGATGGCGTCCGTCGAATTCCAATTGGCTGATAGGATTCTATCAGCCAATCGGAATTAAGGTAGGAAAATTCTGATTGGCTGATGGAATCAGCCAATCAGATTGAGCACGCATTCTATTGGCTGATCGGAACAGCCAATAGAATGCGAGCTCAATCTGATTGGCTGATCGGATCAGCCAATCGGATTAAACTTGAATCTGATTGGCTGATTCCATCAGCCAATCAGAATTTTCCTACCTTAATTCCGATTGGCTGATAGAATCCTATCAGCCAATCGGAATTTGACGGACGCCATCTTGGATGATGTCATTTAAAGGAACCGTCATTCGGCTAGTAGGCGTCGTTAGAAGAGGATGGATCCGCGTCGGCTGGGAACAAGATGGCTCCGCTCCGGAAGAAAGAAGATTGAAGATGCTGCTTGATAGAAGACTTCATCCCGATGATGGATTTCTTCAGCCGCCGCTTGGATCCAGACTTCAGCCCGAGGATGGACGTCACTCTTCAGCCCCCCACTTGGGCTTGGATCAACACTTCCGAGGCTTGGATCAAGGCTCCCGAGGACGGATCGGTGAACCCGGTGAGGTGAAGACAAGGTAGGGAGATCTTCAGGGGCTTAGGGTTTATTTAAGGGGGGTTTGTTTTAGATTAGGGGTATGTGGGTGGTGGGTTGTAATGTTGGGGGGGGTATTGTATGTTTTTTTTGTTACAGGCAAAAGAGCTGAATTCTTTGGGGCATGCCCCGCAAAGGGCCCTGTTCAGGGCTGGTAAGGTAAAAGAGCTTTGAACTTTTTTAATTTAGAATAGGGTAGGGCATTTTTTTATTTTGGGGGGCTTTGTTATTTTATTAGGGGGCTTAGAGTAGGTGTAATTAGTTTAAAATTGTTGTAATATTTTTCTAATGTTTGTAAATATATTTTTTTTTTTTGTAACTTAGTTCTTTTTTATTTTTTGTACTTTAGTTAGTTTATTTAATTGTAGTTATTTGTAGGTATTGTATTTAATTAATTTATTGATAGTGTAGTGTTAGGTTTAATTGTAACTTAGGTTAGGATTTATTTTACAGGTAATTTTGTAATTATTTTAACTAGGTAACTATTAAATAGTTCTTAACTATTTAATAGCTATTGTACCTGGTTAAAATAAATACAAAGTTGCCTGTAAAATAAATATTAATCCTAAAATAGCTACAATATAATTATAATTTATATTGTAGCTATATTAGGGTTTATTTTACAGGTAAGTATTTAGATTTAAATAGGAATAATTTATTTAATAAGAGTTAATTTATTTTGTTAGAATAAAATTATATTTAACTTAGGGGGGTGTTAGGGTTAGGGTTAGAATTAGCTTAAGGGGTTACAAAATTTATTAGAGTAGCGGTGAGCTCCGCTCGGCAGATTAGGGGTTAATACTTGAAGTTAGGTGTCGGCGATGTTAGGGAGGGCAGATTAGGGGTTAATACTATTTATTATAGGGTTATTGAGGCGAGAGTGAGGCGGATTAGGGGTTAATAACTTTATTATAGTAGCGGTGCGGTCCGCTCGGCAGATTAGGGGTTAATAAGTGTAGGCAGGTGGAGGCGACGTTGAGGGGGGGCAGATTAGGGGTTAATAAATATAATATAGGGGTCGGCGGTGTTAGGCGCAGCAGATTAGGGGTACATAGCTATAATGTAGGTGGCAGCGGTGTACGGAGCGGCAGATTAGGGGTTAATAATAATATGCAGGGGTCAGCGATAGCGGGGGCGGCAGATTAGGGGTTAATAAATATAATATAGGGGTCGGCAGTGTTAGGGGCAGCAGATTAGGGGTTCATAGGGATAATGTAGGTGGCAGCGGTGTGCGGTCGGCAGATTAGGGGTTAAAAAATTTTAATAGAGTGGCGGCGATGTGGGGGGACCTCGGTTTAGGGGTACATAGGTAGTTTATGGGTGTTAGTGTACTTTAGAGCACAGTAGTTAAGAGCTTTATGAACCGGTGTTAGCCCAGAAAGCTCTTAACTACTGACTTTTTTTTGCGGCTGGAGTTTTGTCGTTAGATTTCTAACGCTCACTTCAGCCACGACTCTAAATACCAGCGTTAGAAAGATCCCATTGAAAAGATAGGATACGCAATTGACGTAAGGGGATCTGCGGTATGGAAAATTCGCGGCTGGAAAGTGAGCGTTAGACCCTTTAATGGCTGGCTCCAAATACCAGAGGGCAGTAAAAACCAGCGTTAGGAGCCTCTAACGCTGGTTTTGACGGCTACCGTCCAACTCTAAATCTAGCCGTAAGATAGCTACAATATAAATAATAATTACATTGTAGCCATCTTATGGTTTATTTTTATTTTACAGGCAACTTTGTATTTATTTTAACTAGGTAGAATAGGTATTAAATAGTTATTAACTATTTAATAACTACCTAGCTAAAATAAGTACAAAAGTACCTGTAAAATAAACCCTAACCTAAGTTACAATTACACCTAACACTACACTATAATTAAACTAATTACCTAAACTACCTACAATTACTTACAATTAAATTAAATAAACTAAATTACGGAAAAAAAACACTAAATTACAGAAAATAAAAAAGAATTACAAGAATTTTAAACTAATTACACCTAATCTAATCCCCCTAATAAAATAAAAAATCCCCCCAAAATAATAAAATTCCCTACCCTATACTAAATTACAAATAGCCCTTAAAAGGGCCTTTTGCGGAGCATTGCCCCAAAATAATCAGCTCTTTCACCTGTAAGAAAAAATACAATACCCCCCAACATTAAAACCCACCACCCACACACCCAACCCTACTCTAAAACCCACCCAATCCCCCCTTAAAAAAAACTAACACTACCCCTTGAAGATCACCCTACCTTGAGACTTCTTCACCCAGCCGGGCACAAGTGGTCCTCCAGAGGGTCTGAAGTCTTCATCCTAACCGGCCAGAAGAGGACATCCAGACCGGCAGAAGGCTTCATCCAGGCGGCATCTTCTATCTTCATCCTTCCAGAGCGGAGCGGGTCCATCTTCAAGACATCCGACGCGGAGCATCCTCTTCATCCGACGGCCGATGACTGAATGACTGGTCCTTTAAGTGATGTCATCCAAGATGGCGTCCCTTGAATTCCGATTGGCTGATAGAATCCTATCAGCCAATCTGAATTAAGGTAGGAAAAATCCTATTGGCTATTCCAATCAGCCAATAGAATGCGAGGTCAATCCTATTGGCTGAGTGCATCAGCCAATAGGATTTTTCCTACCTTAATTCGATTGGCTGATAGGATTCTATCAGCCAATCGGAATTCAAGGGACGCCATCTTGGATGACGTCACTTAAAGGACCAGTCATTCAGTCGTCGGATGAAATGGATGCTCTGCGTCGGATGTCTTGAAGATGGACCCGCTCCGCTCCGGAAGGATGAAGATAGAAGATGCCGCCTGGATGAAGCCTTCTGCCGGTCTGGAGGTCCTCTTCTGGCCGGATAGGATGAAGACTTCGGACCCTCTGGAGGACCACTTGTGCCCGGCTGGGTGAAGACGTCTCAAGGTAGGGTGATCTTCAAGGGGGTAGTGTTAGGTTTTTTTAAGGGGGGAATGGGTGGGTTTTAGAGTAGGGTTGGGTGTGTGGGTTGTGGGTTTTAATGTTGGGGGGGTATTGTATTTTTTTTAGAGGTGAAAGAACTGATTACTTTGGAGCAATGCCCCGCAAAAGGTCCTTTTAAGGGCTATTTGTAATTTAGTATAGGGTAGGGAATTTTATTATTTTGGGGGGATTTTTTATTTTATTAGGAGGATTAGATTAGGTGTAATTAGTTTAAAATTCTTGTAATTCTTTTTTATTTTCTGTAATATAGTGGTTTTTTTTTTCGTAATTTAGTTTATTTAATTTAATTGTAATTAATTGTAGGTAGTTTAGGTAATTAGTTTAATTATAGTGTAGTGTTAGGTGTAATTGTAACTTAGGTTAGGGTTTATTTTACAGGTAAATTTGTATTTATTTTAACTAGGAAGTTATTAAATAGTTAATAACTATTTAATAACTATTGTACCTAGTTAAAATAAATACAAAGTTGCCTGTAAAATAAATATAAATCCTAAGCTAGCTACAATGTAACTATTAGTTATAGTGTAGCTATCTTACGGCTAGATTTAGAGTTGGGCGGTAGCCGTCAAAACCAGCGTTAGAGGCTCCTAACGCTGGTTTTTACCGCCCTCTGGTATTTGGAGTCAGTCATTAAAGGGTCTAACGCTCACTTTCCAGCCGCGACTTTTCCATACCGCAGATCCCCTTACGTCAATTGCGTATCCTATCTTTTCAATGGGATCTTTCTAACGCCGGTATTTAGAGTCGTGGCTGAAGTGAGCGTTAGAAATCTAACGACAAAACTCCAGCCGCAAAAAAAAGTCAGTAGTTAAGAGCTTTCTGGGCTAACGCCGGTTTATAAAGCTCTTAACTACTGTGCTCTAAAGTACACTAACACCCATAAACTACCTATGTACCCCTAAACCGAGGTCCCCCCACATCGCCGCCACTCTATTAAAATTTTTAACCCCTAATCTGCCGCTCCGTACACCGCCGCCAGCTACATTATAGCTATGTACCCCTAATCTGCTGCCCCTAACACCGCCGACCCCTATATTATATTTATTAACCCCTAATATGCCGCCCCCAACGTCGCCGTTACCTACCTACACTTATTAACCCCTAATCTGCCGACCGGACCGCGCCGCTATTATAATAAAGTTATTAACCCCAAATCCGCCTCACTCCCGCCTCAATAACCCTATAATAAATAGTATTAACCCCTAATCTGCCCTCCCTAACATCGCCGACACCTAACTTCAAGTATTAACCCCTAATATGCCGATCGGAGCTCACCGCTACTCTAATAAATTTTTTAACCCCTTAAGCTAATTCTAACCCTAACCCTAACACCCCGCTAAGTTAAATATAATTTTATTCTAACGAAATAAATGAACTCTTATTAAATAAATTATTCCTATTTAAATCTAAATACTTACCTGTAAAATAAACCCTAATATAGCTACAATATAAATTATAATTATATTGTAGCTATTTTAGGATTAATATTTATTTTACAGACAACTTTGTAATTATTTTAACCAGGTACAATAGCTATTAAATAGTTAAGAACTATTTAATAGCTAAAATAGTTAAAATAATTACAAAATTACCTGTAAAATAAATCCTAACCTAAGTTACAATTAAACCTAACACTACACTATCAATAAATTAATTAAATAAACTACCTACAATTATCTACAATTAAACCTAACACTACACTATCAATAAATTAATTAAATAAAATACCTACAAATAAATACAATGAAATAAACTAACTAAAGTACAAAAAATAAAAAAGAACTAAGTTACAAAAAATAAAAAAATATTTACAAACATAAGAAAAATATTACAACAATTTTAAACTAATTACACCTACTCTAAGCCCCCTAATAAAATAACAAAACCCCCCAAAATAAAAAAATGCCCTACCCTATTCTAAATTTAAAAAGTTCAAAGCTCTTTTACCTTACCAGCCCTTAACAGGGCCCTTTGCGGGGCATGCCCCAAAGAATTCAGCTCTTTTGCCTGTAAAAAAAACACATACAATACCCCCCAACATTACAACCCACCACCCACATACCCCTAATCTAACCCAAACCCCCCTTAAATAAACCTAACACTAACCCCCTGAAGATCTCCCTACCTTGTCTTCACCTCACAGGGTCCCGATCTGTCCAGAAGAGCCTCCAATGTCTTGATCCAAGCCCAAGCGGGGGGCTGAAGAGTGACGTCCATCCTCGGGCTGAAGTCTGGATCCAAGCGGCGGCTGAAGAAATCCATCATCGGGCTGAAGTCGGAAGTCCATCATCGGGATGAAGTCTTCTATCAAGCAGCATCTTCAATCTTCTTTCTTCCGGAGCGGAGCCATCTTGTTCCCAGCCGATGCGGATCCATCCTCTTCTAACGACGCCTACTTGCCGAATGACGGTTCCTTTAAATGACGTCATCCAAGATGGCGTCCGTCGAATTCCGATTGGCTGATAGGATTCTATCAGCCAATCAGAATTAAGGTAGGAAAATTCTGATTGGCTGATGGAATCAGCCAATCAGATTCAAGTTCAATCCGATTGGCTGATCCGATCAGCCAATCAGATTGAGCTCGCATTCTATTGGCTGTTCCGATCAGCCAATAGAATGCGAGCTCAATCTGATTGGCTGATTCCATCAGCCAATCAGAATTTTCCTACCTTAATTCCAATTGGCTGATAGAATCCTATCAGCCAATCGGAATTCGACGGACGCCATCTTGGATGACGTCATTTAAAGGAACCGTCATTCGGCTAGTAGGTGTCGTTAGAAGAGGATGGATCCGCGTCGGCTGGGAACAAGATGGCTCCGCTCCGCTCCGGAAGAAAGAAGATTGAAGATGCTGCTTGATAGAAGACTTCATCCCGATGATGGACTTCCGACTTCAGCCCGATGATGGATTTCTTCAGCCGCCGCTTGGATCCAGACTTCAGCCCGAGGATGGACGTCACTCTTCAGCCCCCCGCTTGGGCTTGGATCAACACTTCCGAGGCTTGGATCAAGACTTCCAAGGACGGATCGGTGAACCTGGCATGGTGAAGATAAGGTAGGAAGATCTTCAGGGGCTTAGTGTTAGGTTTATTTAAGGGGGGTTTGGGTTAGATTAGGGGTATGTGGGTGGTGGGTTGTAATGTTGGGGGGGGGTATTGTATGTGTTTTTTTTACAGGCAAAAGAGCTGAATTCTTTGGGGCATGCCTCGCAAAGGGCCCTGTTCAGGGCTGGTAAGGTAAAAGAGCTTTGAACTTTTTTAATTTAGAATAGGGTAGGGCATTTTTTTATTTTGGGGGGCTTTGTTATTTTATTAGGGGGCTTAGGGTAGGTGTAATTAGTTTAAAATTGTAATATTTTTCTAATGTTTGTAAATATTTTTTTATTTTTTGTAACTTAGTTATTTTTTATTTTTTGTACTTTAGTTAGGTTATTTTATTGTATTTATTTGTAGATATTGTATTTAATTAATTTATTGATAGTGTAGTGTTAGGTTTAATTGTAGATAATTGTAGGTATTTTATTTAATTAATTTATTGATAGTGTAGTGTTAGGTTTAATTGTAACTTAGGTTAGGATTTATTTTACAGGTAATTTTGTAATTATTTTAACTATTTTAGCTATTAAATAGTTCTTAACTATTTAATACCTATTGTACCTGGTTAAAATAAATACAAAGTTACCTGTAAAATAAATATAAATCCTAAAATAGCTATAATATAATTATAATTTATATTGTAGCTATATTAGGGTTTATTTTACAGGTAAGTATTTAGCTTTAAATAGGAATAATTTATTTAATGAGTTAATTTATTTCGTTAGATTTAAATTATATTTAATTTAGAGGGGTGTTAGTGTTAGGGTTAGACTTAGCTTTAGGGGTTAATACATTTATTACAGTAGCGGCGAGATTCGGTCGGCAGATTAGGGGTTAATAATTGAAGTTAGGTGTCGGCGATGTTAGGGAGGGCAGATTAGGGGTTAATACTATTTATTATAGGGTTATTGAGGCGGGAGTGAGGTGGATTAGGGGTTAATAAGTGTAGGCAGGTGGAGGCGACGTTGAGGGGGGCAGATTAGGGGTTAATAAATATAATATAGGGGCCGGCGGTGTTAGGCGCAGCAGATTAGGGGTACATAACTATAATGTAGGTGGCAGCGGTGTACGGAGCGGCAGATTAGGGGTTAATAATAATATGCAGGGGTCAGTGATAGCGGGGGCGGCAGATTAGGGGTTAATAAGTGTAAGGTTAGGGGTGTTTAGACTCGGGGTACATGTTAGGGTGTTAGTTGCAGACATAGGAAGTGTTTCAATGGGGCTGCGTTAGGAGCTGAACGCTGCTTTTTTGCAGGTGTTAGGTTTTTTTTCAGCTCAAACAGCCCCATTGTTTTCTATGGGGGAATCGTGCACGAGCACGTTTTTGAAGCTGGCCGCGTCCGTAAGCAACGCTGGTATCTAGAGTTGCAGTGGCGGTAAATATGCCTGTACGCTCCCTTTTTGGAGCCTAACGCAGCCATTCTGTGAACTCTAAATACCAGCGGTATTTAAAAGGTGCGGGAGAAAAAAAGCACGCGCAGCTAACGCACCCCTTTGGCTGCAGAACTCTAAATCTAGCCGTATGGGTTTATTTTATAGGTAAGTATTTAGTTTTAAATAGGAATCATTTATTTAATTTTAGTAATTTTATTTAGATGTATATAAATTATATTTAAGTTAGAGGGGTGTTAGGGTTAGGGTTAGACTTAGGTTTAGGGGTTAATAAATTTATTATAGTGGCGGCGACGTTGGTGACGGCAGATTAGGGGTTAATAAATTTAATATAGTTGCGGTGACGTTGGGGGGCAGATTAGGGGTTGATAACTATAATGTAGGTGTCGGCGATGTTGGGGACAGTAGATTAGGGGTTCATAAGTATAATGTAGGTGGCGGTGGTGTCCAGAGCGGCAGATTAGGGGTTAATAATATAATGTAGGTGTCAGCGATATTGGGGCGGCAGATTAGGGGTTAATAAGTGTAAGATTAGGGCTGTTTAGACTCGGGGTTCATGTTAGGGTGTTAGGTGCAGACATAAAATTAATTTCCCCATAGGAAACAATGGGGCTGCGTTAGGAGCTGAACGCTGCTTTTTTGCAGGTGTTAGTTTTTTTTTCAGCCAGCTCAGCCCCATTGTTTCCTATGGGGAAATCGTGCACAAGCACGTTTTGCCAGCTTACCGCTACCGTAAGCAGCGCTGGTATTACAGTGAGATCTGGAGCAAAATTTTGCTCAATGCTCACTTTTCTGAGGCTAACGCCGGCTTGAAGAAAACTTGTAATACCAGCGGCTTAAGTGAGCGGTAAGAAAAAAAGACTTGTTAGCCCCGCACAGCCTTACCGATAAAAACTCGTAATTTAGGCGTTGGTGTTTTAATCATTTTTCCCTGTTACCTCCACATAATTCCTCCCGTATTACAAGTTGTAAGTAAATGCAAACGTGCGAGTCCAAGCACAATTTACATCTGAATCCTTACTACGACTTCAGAGCTCTGGTTAACTATTACACAAAACTAAAAAGTTGCACACAACACATCCAAAAATACATATAACAGTACATTTATACTCATATTAACACTGTCTGATATAAATGATTGCAAAACAAAATTGCATTAAAAAGTTATAAGGGCTCAAAGATATGAGGTCTCAGATGTTAGAAAAAAAATGACTTTAAAGGACTTTCCCATAGAGCTACCTACATACACTATTCTTATGATGTGTATGTATGTTTATATGTACCTGTATATATACTGTATATATATATATATATATATATATATATATATATATATATACATACACACACACACACACTCACAGGCCACTTTATTAGGGACACCTTTCTAGTACTGGATTGGACCCCCTTTGCCTTCAGAACTGCATTAATTCTTTGTGGCATAGATTCAACAAGGTGTTGGAAACATTCCTCAGACCTTTTGGTCCATATTGACATGATAGCATCACACAGTTGCTGCAGATTTGTCAACTGCACATCCATGATGCAAATCTCGTGTTCCACCACATCCCAGAGGTGCTCTATTGGATTGAGATCTGGTGACTGTGGAGGCCATTGGAGTACAGTGATTTATTGTCATGTTCAAGAAACCAGTTTGAGATAATTTGAGCTTTGTGACATGGTGCATTATCCAGCTGGAAGTAGTCATCAGAAGATGGGTACACTGTAGTCATAAAGGGATAGACATGATCAGCAACAATACTTAGGTAGGCCGTGGCATTTAAATGATGCTCAATTGGTACTAAGGGGCCCAAAGTGTGCCAAGAAAATATCCCCCACACCAGTACACCACCACCACCACCAGCCTGAACTGTTGATACAAGGCAGGATGATTCATGCTTTCATGTTGTTTACGCCAAATCCTGCCCCTACCATATGAAAGTCGCAGCTGAAATTGAGACTCATCAGAGCAGGCAACATTTTTCCAATCTTCTATTGTCCAATTTTGGTGAGCCTGTGCGAATAGTAGCCCCAGTTTCCTGTTCTTAGCTGACAGGAGTGGCACCCGGTATGGTTTTCTGCTGCTGTAGCCCATCTGCTTCAAGGTTTGATGTGTTGTGCATTCAGAGATGGTATTCTGCTTACCTTGATTGTAACGAGTGGCTATTTAAGTTACTGTTGCCTTTCTATCACCTCGAACCAATCTGCACATTCTCCTCTGACCTCTGACATCAACAAGGCATTTTTGTCTTTTTGTCCACACAACTGCCGCTCACTGGATATTTTCTCTTTTTCGTATCATTCTCTGTAAACCCTAGAGATGGTTGTGTGTGCAAATCCCAGAAGATAAGCAGCTTTTTTAAATACTCAGACCAGCCCGTCTGGCACCAACATCCATGCCACATTCAAAGTCACTTAAATCCCCTTTCTTCCCTATTCTGATGCTTGGTTTGAACTTCAGCAAGTCGTCTTCACCACTTCTAGATGCCTAAATGAATTGAGTTGCTGCCATGTGATTGGCTGATTAGCAATTTTTGTTACCAAGCAATTGAACAGGTGTACCTAATAAAGTGACCGGTGAGTCATGTGTATTTATATATTTATATGTGTATATATGTATTTACATACACAGAGAAACACATACACACATACATATATGTATGTAGATATGTATATATATATATATATAAATATATGTATACGTGAATTTGAGCCCTTTGCAGATGAAAACATGTAAAATCATATCTATGCAATCTTCATATTTATTAAAGTGTTATAGTGTGCATTTACTGTAAATATTTAACATTCCAATGTTCTGCACATAGTGGAATATTTTGTATGTATTATTACATTATATATTTATATCTATATCTATATATATATATATGTATATATCTGTATATATCTATACCTATATAGAATCATGTGTGTATTATATATATACACAAATCCATCAGATATATATTTAAATAGCTCTTTAAGATTAAATAGAACATATTGTGCTACGTGCAGAACATTGGATTATGAAATATGCAATATTATCTTCTTATGTTGTGCTTTTAAATAACCCTGATGTATTTGTGGGTGTTTTTCGTCTCCTTTAATACCTATGGGGGGATATGATTTTGTGTTTGTGACTTTCCATAGACTATTTGTTACCACACTTTAGGAACACGAGAGCACAAACTTTATACTTTCAACTCGTAGTGGTTTTAACACTCGACCGCAAGCTCAAAATATGTATCAACTCGTAATCTGGCCCTAATTTGGTTTACATTGTGTCCTGCCTTAATGAAATGACTCGAGATAGGATCCTGATCATCTTTTCATCTAAAATGTAATTTGTGTTGACGGATCCGCTCTTATGCCTTTCTAGTAGACTTCCCTATATAAATAAGGGAGCACAGACATTTGATAAGATATATAATAAAGGAAGTTTCAAAGATGTAGTAACCCTTTATATTTGTCACGCCGCTCCATCTCCGTGGCATCCTGGCACTCTCCTCCCACGGTCGTTGGCATGGTTGCGGCGGTTGTTGTGGCATGCAGCGATGATATCATCGCTGCACACCGGGTCTTGCCTCTGATGCCGCTCACCTGTCTGCTATCCCTGGCGTACACCAGCGCCTATGTAAGTACCTCCTCACTTCCTATACCTTGTCCAAGTATAGGTTGTCTTTTGCTCCTGGGTGCTTCTTCTCAACCAGTTATTCTTGGTCTTCCTTGGCTATGCAAACACAATACACAATTCGATTGGACTGAGGGACAGTTGGCCTCTTGGGGCAAATCCTGTTTTCACTTCTGCCTGGATAAGGTTACTCTGTTGCATCACACCCCTATAGCCAACCTTCAGACCTCTTCTACCCTTCCCTCGGTATATGCAGAGTTTATGGATGTGTTCGAAAAGAAAGCAGCTGATGTGCTACCACCTCACCGCCCTTACGACTGCAAAATGGGCCTGTTTCCTGGAGCCCCACTCCCTAAAGGAAGGACTTATCAGCTGTCCAAGGCCGAGACTAGAGCCATGGAGGAATACATCCAAGAGAACTTAGCTAAAGGCTTTATTTGCCATTCCTCTTCTCCTGCTGGGGCTGGTTTCTTTTTTGTTAGAAAAAAGGATGGTGGTTTGAGACCCTGCATTGACTACAGAGCCCTAAAAAGCATTACTATCAAAAACCGTTATCCTATTCCCCTGATCACTCATCACTGAGTTGTATAATTCACTCCAGAATGCTTGTTACATTATGAAACTTGATCTGTGTGGGGCATACAATCTCATTCGTATCTTTCCGGGTTATGAATGGAAAACTGCCTTCAACACGAGATCCGGGCATTATGAATACCTAGTAATGCCTTTTGGGCTGTGCAATGCCCCTGCTGTCTTTCAAGCTTTCGTCTTCCATGACCTTCTTAATCGTACTGTCATTGTTTATTTGGATGACATCATCATATTTTCCTCAAACTTAGAGGAACACCATGAACATGTGAAACAAGTGCCTCTCTGTCTCAGAAATAATGCTCTGGTAGCTAACTGGAGAAGTGTGAATTTGATCAAGTCCAGATCCAGTTCCTTGGGTATGTTATCTCTAAGGAAGGTTTTGCCAGGGACCCTACTAAGTTAACCGCAGTCCTGGAATGGCCCCAACCTACCACATTAAAGGAACTACAGAGGTTCTTGGGATTCTCAAACTATTATCACAAGTTTATAAAGAACTTCTCCAGAATCGTTGCTCCACTTACTGATCTGACTAAGTGAAACAGAGATTGTAAGAACTAGCCTCCTGTAGCTGTGGACGCTTTCGCTCTCCTAAAGAAGGCCTTTTGTACTGCTCCTGTACTACGCCATCCCAATCCTGACCTGCAGTTCACCCTAGAGGTGGATGCCTCTGAGATAGGAGCAGGTGCTTAACCCAAAGGAACCCCTTAACCTCCGAATTGCAACCTGTAGCCTTTTTTTCCAAGCGATTCTCCCCTACAGAAAGGAACTACGATGTGGGTAATTGTGAACTCTTAGCCATCAAGATATTGCCAACCCCATTCAGATTCTTACTGATCACAAAAACCTGACGTATTTAGAAACTGCTCACCGACTTAATCCTCGACAGGCCAGGTTGGCCTTTTCTTTTCCCGTTTTAACTTCATAGTCTCTTATCTTCCTGGGACTAAGAACAAAAAGGCTGACGCGCTTTCCCATCAGTTTCTACAGTCTAGTGATTCCTCTGAAGTTCCTACCAAACACATAAACACATCATTCCTCATTCATGTGTGGTTGCTCAGCTTAACACCTCTCTTCTTAAAAGACTGCAAAATGCTCAGTCAAGAAAACCTCCTAAAGCCCCTGCAACACCTTTTTGTACCTCCCATTTTACACACTCCTGTGCTATCCTGAGCTCATGATAGCAAACTATCAGGACACCCTGGTTTGACAAGAACCTTCAAACTTCTTTCCCAATATGTATTGCGGCCTACCATGAAGTCTGACTCTCAAGAGTATGTCAAAGCCTGTCTGACTTGTGCTGCTAATAAGACTCCCGGATCTTTGCCTCATGGCTTACTTCAACCATTGTCAATTCCCAAACAACCTTGGACACACTTAACCATGGATTTTGTTGTGGACCTCCCTCCTTCTGACCATCATAAGGTTATCTGGGTTTTGGTGGATCGATTTTCTAGACTTGCTCTTTTTATACCCTTAACCAAGCTACCGTCTGCCCAAGAATTATCAACTCCTTTTCTTTTACATGTGGTTAGACTCCATGGCATACCTGTGAACATTGTTTCTGACAGAGGTCCTCAATTCATCTCTACCTTTTGGAGAGCTTTTTGATTGGAACCACTGTTTCCTTGTCTTCTGGCTACCATCCCCACACTAATTGGCTAACGGAGAGAATGAATCAGGATCTCAAAGCCTATCTCAGAGCCAATGTCAATTCTCTACATACCAATTGGTCTGGGTTGCTGCCCCTAGCCGAGCTGGCAAAGAACACCCACTGGCACTCTTCTATGAGATGTTCTCCGTATCAAGCTGCAACAGGAAATCAGCCTTGTATCTTTCCTCTTTCCACTCAGTCTACAGGGATTCCTGCTGAAGAACGTCACTTTACTTACCTCACTACTCATTGGAAATGAATTCACTCTCACTTACGTTCAGCTGTCTACAGATACAATAGGTATGCCGATCATCGAGTTACTGTTCGTGCCTTTTCAGTAAGTGAACGCATCTGGGTCTCTATCCGACATGTTCAATTACGTTAACCCTGTCATAAATTAGGGCTTTGATATATCGGCCCTTACAAAGTTCTCCTGTTGCCTTCAAAGTGGCTTTGCCTAGAACCCTGCGCATACACCCAGTCTTCCACATCTCACTTCTCAAGTCCTACATCATGAACAGATATACTCAACTCAGACCTCCTCCTCCACTCTTGGTTCATGATGAACCAGATTATGAGGCTCTTAAGATCCTGGACTCCAGATACAGACGCAGGCAACTTCAATACTGTGTGCACTGGAAGGGTTACTCTGTGGCGGATCGTTCCTGGATTCCAACCCATGATGTGCATGCTCCATCTTTGGTCTCCATGTTTCATGCTACTCATCCCTTCAAGCCATCTTTGGGTCCCTAAGATACCCTTTTAAGAAGGGGGCTGTGTCACGCCACTCCATCTCGGTGACGGCTCGGCACTCTCCTCCCACGGCCGTTGCCATGGTTGCGGCGGTTGTTGTGGCATGCTACGATGACATCATCGCCGCATGCCGGGTCTTGCCTCTGATGCCGCTCACCTGTCTGCTATCCTTGGCGCGAACCTGTGCCTATGTAAGTACCTCCTCACTTCCTATACCTTGCCCAAGTATAGGTTGTCTTTTGCTCCTGGGTGCTTCTTTTGTATTGCTATTTTTACTGAACTGCTGGATTGCCTTATTGTTGCTGAATTCTGCATGTCTCTGACCACTCTACTGATTAACCCCTGAACTGCTGGATTGCCTTATTGTTGCCGTACTCTGCCTGTCTCTGACCACTCTACTGATTAACCCCTGAACTGCTGGATTGCCTTACTGTTGCCGAACTTTGCTTCTCCCTGACCACTCTCCTGTTTAACTCCTGAACTGCTGATTCCTTGGATTGCCTACCTGTTGCCGGACTTTGCTTTATTCACCACTCTCTGCATTACCCTTTGGTCCCCTTAAGGATTGGACTCTCTTCCTGGTGCCTTCCTCACCCTGTCTGGGACCACTTACCTGTTTTTCTCATCTCTACTGTGAGTATTGGATTGCATCCTTATTTGTTATTTCTTCTTTTGTTTTGGGATATTTCCTTAGCTTGCCACTTGACGCTGGGATAAGAAGACTACTGGCCAGGATTGGTCTGATATGGAAATATACCAGGAGCATTACAATATTGAATTTATAGCAGTTCTTGGATGCGTAAATTCCTTTCCCTTAAACATGGAGATACAATTAGAGCATCCTAGACAAGTTTAAGAACCATATGATTTTTGTGTGATTTACCTTTGGCTCACTACTCTCTCATGTCCTTCATGTGATTTAATCAGAAAATCTTGTAGGTTTTTTACCCTCCTGAATGCCATAATTGGTCTCTGTTGAAATGTTTCAATACTGACTATCACACTCCCTTAGGATATCTTATCGTTTGTTAATAATCTTACGGCTAGATTTAGAGTTCTGCGGCCAAAGGGGTGCGTTAGCTACGCATGCTTTTTTCCCCCCGCACCTTTTAAATACCGCTGGTATTTAGAGTTGTCAGAAGGGCTGCGTTAGGCTCCAAAAAGGGAGCGTACAGGCATATTTACCGCCACTGCAACTCTAAATACCAGCGGTGCTTACGGACGCGTCCAGCTTCAAAAACGTGCTCGTGCACGATTCCCCCATAGGAAACAATGGGGCAGTTTGAGCTGAAAAAACCCCAAACACCTGCAAAAAAGCAGCGTTCAGCTCCTAACGCAGCCCCATTGTTTCCTATGGGGAAACACTTCCTAAGTCTGCACCTAACACCCTAACATGTACCCCGAGTCTAAACACCCCTAGCCTTACACTTATTAACCCCTAATCTGCCGCCCCCGCTATCGCTGACCCCTGCATATTTTTTTTAACCCCTAATCTGCCGCTCCGTACACCGCCGCAACCTACGTTATCCCTATGTACCCCTAATCTGCTGCCCCCAACACCGACGACCCCTATATTATATTTATTAACCCCTAATCTGCCGCCCCCAATGTCGCCGCCACCTACCTACAATTATTAACCCCTAATCTGCCGACCGGACCTCACCGCTACTATAATAAATGTATTAACCCCTAATCCGCCTCACTCCCGCCTTGCAAACCCTATAATAAATAGTATTAACCCCTAATCTGCCCTCCCTAACATCGCCGACACCTAACTTCAAGTATTAACCCCTAATCTGCCGACCGGACCTCGCCACTACTCTGATAAATGTATTAACCCCTAAAGCTAAGTCTAACCCTAACCCCCCCTAAGTTAAATATAATTTTTATCTAACGAAAAAAAATTAACTCTTATTAAATAAATTATTCCTTTTTAAATCTAAATACGTACCTGTAAAATAAACCCTAATATAGCTACAATATAAATAATAATTACATTGTAGCTATTTTAGGATTTATATTTATTTTACAGGCAACTTTGTATTTATTTTAACCAGGTACAATAGCTATTAAATAGTTAATAACTATTTAATAGCTACCTAGTTAAAATAATTACAAAATTACCTGTAAAATAAATCCTAACCTAAATGCAAAAGAGCTGTTTTCTTTGGGGCATGCCCCGCAAAAGGCCCTGTTAAGGGCTGGTAAGGTAAAAGAGCTGTAAAATTTGTATTTTAGAATAGGGTAGGGCATTTTTTTTATTTTGGGGGCTTTGTAATTTTTTTAGGGGGCTTAGAGTAGGTGTAATTAGTTTAAAATTCTTGTAATCTTTTTTTATTTTTTGTAATTTAGTGGGGGTTTTTTGTAATTTAGTGTTTGTTTTTTTTGTAATTTAGTTTAGTTTATTTAATTGTAGATAATTGTAGATAGTTTATTTAATTAATTTATTGATAGTGTAGTGTTAGGTTTAATTGTAACTTAGGTTAGGATTTATTTTACAGGTAATTTTGTAATTATTTTAACTAGGTAACTATTAAATAGTTATTAACTATTTAATAGCTATTGTACCTGGTTAAAATAAATACAAAGTTGCCTGTAAAATAAATATTAATCCTAAAATAGCTACAATATAATTATTATTTATATTGTAGCTATATTAGGGTTTATTTTACAGGTAAGTATTTAGATTTAAATAGGAAAAATGTATTTAATAAGAGTTAATTTATTTCGTTAGATAAAAATTATATTTAACTTAGGGGGGTGTTAGGGTTAGGGTTAGACTTAGCTTTAGGGGTTAATACATTTATTAGAGTAGCGGCGAGGTCCGGTCGGCAGATTAGCGGCTAATAATTGTAGGTAGGTGGCAGCGACGTTGGGGGGGGGGCAGATTAAGGGGTAATAAATATTATGTAGGGGCTGGCGATGTTAGGGGCAGCAGATTAGGGGTACATAGGGATAATGTAGGTAGCGGCAGTGTGCGGTCGTCAGATTAGGGGTTAAAAAAAATTAATAGAGTGGCGGCGATGTGGGGGGGCCTCGGTTTAGGGGTACATAGGTAGTTTATGGGTGTTAGTGTACTTTAGAGCAGTGTTTTTCAACCAGTGTGCCGTGGCACACTAGTGTGCCGTGAGAGATCCTCAGGTGTGCCACGGCAGACTGACAACAGTGTGACATATATTTTAAACTTTGCTTGTTTTTTACTCCCAGTGCAGGGGTAGTTTGTAGGAGGCATGGCATAACAGCACAATACATACAGTATGTGTCTGTTTGTGTGTATGTGTATATATATATATATGCTGTATTAGGCTACAATGTGTGATTCTTTTAAAATTTTGGGATGGTGGTGTGCCACAGGATTTTTTAATGTAAAAAAGTGTGTCACGGCAAAAAAAAGGTTAAAAATCACTGCTTTAGAGCACAGTAGTTAAGAGTTTTATGAACCGGCGTTAGCCCAGAAAGCTCTTAACTCCTGGCTTTTTCCTGCTGCTGGAGTCTTGTCGTTAGATTTCTAACGCTCACTTCAGCCAAGACTCTAAATACCGGCGTTAGAAAGATCCCATTGAAAAGATAGGATACGCAATTGGCGTAGGGGATCTGCGGTATTGAAAAGTCGCGGCTGGAAAGTGAGCGTTAGACCCTTTCCTGACTGACTCTAAATACCAGCGGGCAGTAAAAACCAGCGTTAGGACCCCCTAACGCTGGTTTGGACGGCTAACGCAGAACTCTAAATCTAGGCGTTTGTGACCTCATTGCTATATATATTGTATATAAGTAAATATCAATCTCTTATTGTCGTGCTCTTTGTTCCTCTTAATACAAGTTTAGTGACTCTGCATTTATCTCCTGTTGTATGAACTGTTTGGGATAACCCCTCTCTGTAAATCTCTGACCCATTTCATCTTCCTTACACGTCACTCTTCATCTGCTGCACCTCTCTGCCAATCCCTTCATTGGCCTCCTCTTACCTCCAGGCTTAAACACAAAACTCTGACTCTGACATACAAAGCCCTCAACTGCACTGCTCCCCCCTATATCTCAGACCTTGTCTCCAGATATTCTCCCTCCCGTCCCCTTCGCTCTGCTCACCACCGCCTACTCTCCTCCTCTCTTGTTACCTGCTCACATTCCCGTTTACAGGACTTCTCCAGACTGGCTCCCAATATGTCAATATGGCCAAAATGTTGCACTATGTTTTATACTGCTCAATTAGAACAATATAAGAAGATGATTTTACTCAAGAGGTGCTGTGGATTTTCTATATTGAAGTTTGACTGATGAGGGTATAGAGTGACCCTTACCGCGTGCATCTTAAATTTGTACCGCAAGATTCACAACCCATTGCTGTTCCCATTTTTGGACACTGAATAAATAATATAGAATTTGAAAAGTAAGAAGAGTAGGAAGTTTGCTTTTAATATCACTTATTATTTAGCAAATCCTGTTGAAAACTCAAGTGTTAAAAAGCCTTCAGGTCATTTACATGACTTCCAGGGTAAAAAAAACAAACAAACAATCACAGCAGGGAGTACAGGTGTAGTGTAGTAATTGTACTGTAGTGATTGATTTGTCAGTAATGTGCAAATTAAATGATTATGAATGAGACAAAAATTTTAAACCACTTTCCAATCTATTTCTATTATCAATTTTGGCTTAATTCTATTGGTATCCTTTGTTAAGAGTAATCCTGTGCAGGTTCAGGAGTGTATAGCCATGTTATACATATTTGCAAACTCTGCTGCCATATAGTGTCTTTAGTATTCTATGACAGCAATGTTTGTAACTATGTATAACATTGCTATAAACATTGTTGCAAACACTGCTGCCAGATGGCTAGAGATACGTGCACACTCTTGAGCTCACCAAAGGTTACTGTTTAATAAAGGTCACCAAGTAAATTGAAAAGCTTTTTCAAATGATATGCTCTATTCAGTCCTCTTAATTGTAATTTTGATTTTATTGTCCCTTTAATAATATTACAATAATAATATTAATAACCTATATGTAAAGTAATTGGCAATGTATAAATTTAGCCACTAGGTGGCGCAAGTGTTTTGAATTTCATACTATAACTGCAGAAATGTTCTGAAAGTCACAAAGAGAAACTTATCAAATGATTATCTACAACAATACCCATAAACTTTAATGGTGGTTAGATATGTTTTTCTAAAGAATTGTGATTGACCCCTGTGTTGCAAACCTTGTCTAGCACAGTAATAAGAAAAAATATTATAAAGCTCAAATGAATGACAGCAGTACATTACGTTGCTGGTACTGACATTAAAAGGAGGTTTCTACAACCGATTTCAGCCCATGCAGCAATTTAAAACATGTTTTGAAATGTGCAGCAAACAGGAACCCCTTATTAGTGTTGATAACTTTAGAATAGAAGAGATTCTCTGAAGGCTAGGAGATGCCAGGTTACATTAAAGGGAAACTAAACCCCAAATTTTTCTTTCATGATTCAGGTAGAGAATACAATTTTAAACAATATTCCCATTTACTTTTATTATCTAATTTGCTTCATTCTTTAGATATTCTTTTTTAAAGACATAGCAATGCACATGGGTGAGTCAATCACACAAGACATCTGTGTGATTGGCTCACCAATAAAGCAAATTGGACAATAGAAGTAAATTAGAAAGTTGTTTAAAATTAAATGCTCTTTCTAAATCATGAAAGAACAAATGTGGGTTTCATGACCCTTTAAGTATTTAAAACTAGCAATAAAAGCATGGACGATGACTGAGAAAGTGTACGGCCCCTTTGACCAGACGTGCAATAAATAGCTTATTATTACTCACGGGAAAGGTAAAGGTTTAATAGTGTATGGAGCAGTCTGGGCTAATAATTAAAAAACACCATAAATCTCCTAAAAATACTCCACAAATCTCACATTTGAAAATAAATATAATTTCACCTCAGTATAGTTAAAGGGACAGTTCACCCAAAAACTTTCTCCCCTTTAAATTATTCCCAATGATCCTTTTTACCTGCTAGAGTGTATTAAATTGGTTGCAAGTAGCTCCTTTACTCATATTTCAGCATTTGAAATAGCTGATTTACCTTGTGGTTTTCCAACCTATACTGAAAGTTTTGATACTGGCGTATATGCTATTGACAAGCCTAAGTAAACACAGCCAGCAGAAGAGATTACACCCTTAGTAGGGGGCATGATAGTTAAGTAATAAAATGATAATTTGCCATTGTTCTCTCTATGTTTTGAGCTTTGGTGTTCCAGACAAATATAAGATAAGGAAGCAAGTCTGTGTACATAAAAGTGATAACATAATGAGATCTGATATTACCTGAAGCTCAACCCATTGTAATAGGCTGTGGTTTCAAAGCACAAAACCAGCTACTTCAGATACACAAATAAATCCAAAAATGCAATTTCTCAAATATTTTATACTCTGCAGTTGGTATAACAAGTCATTTAAAATACATTTATGGAAAAACAATTTTACAGTGTATTGTCCCTTTAAAACATTCTAAATTCCTGCTAAAAAAAAGTGTTCAAGCGCGAGTCAGTAGCAGACAGGACAAAAGGCCCAAGTGAGTACAGTAAAGCGCAACTGATGACCGGTGTTGCATCTAAAAAAGCAAGTGCCTTGTTTGCCTAGGTCAAAATACGCCCCTGGTTGCTAGGCATTCATTACTGTAGCACCGACAAAATCAAATGTGTATCCTTATCAGTAACCATAAGTGTCAGGCTTATTGAATACTAAACCCAAATTTGTTCTTTAAAGGGACAGTCTAGTCCAAAATAAACTTTCATGATTTAGATAGAGAATGTCATTTTAAACAATTTTCCAATTTACTTTTATCACCAATTTTGCTTTGTTCTCTTGGTATTCTTAGTTGAAAGCTAAACCTAGGTGGATCATATGCTAATTTCTAAGCCCTTGAAGGCCGCCTCTTCTCTCAGTGCATTTCAACAGTTTTTTCATCACTAGAGGGTGTTAGTTCATGTGTATCATATAGATAATACTGTGCTCACGCACGTGGAGTTCAGGTGAGCCAGCTCTGATTGGCTAAAATGGATGTCAAAAGAAATGAAATAAGGGACAGTCTGCAGAGGCTTAGATACAAAGTAATCACAGAGGTAAAAAGTGTATTTATATAACTGTGTTGGTTGTGCAAAACTAGGGAATGGGTAATAAAGGGATTATCTATCTTTTAAAACAATAAAAAAATCTGGTGTAGACTGTCCCTTTAATGATTCAGATAGAGCAACAACTTTCTAATTTACTCCTATTGTCAAATTTTCTTCGTTCTCTTGCTACCTTTATTTAAAAAGCAGGAATGTAAAGCTTTAGAGCCTGCCCATTTGTGCTTGAGAACCTGGGTTACGCTTGCTTATTGGTTTGCTAAATGTAGTCACCAATAAGTAAGCGCTATCCAGGGTGCTGAACCTAAAATGGGCTGGCTCCTAAGCTTTAAATTCCTGCTTTTTAAATAAAAATACCAAGAGAATGAAGAAAAATGTGATAATAGGAGTAAATTAGAAAGTTTCTTAAAATTGCTGCCCTATCTGAATAAAAAAAAATGAATGAAAAAAATGTGGGTTTAGTGTCCCTTTAACTGTAATGTCTGGGAGCTCTTTCACACTTTACCCTCAGGGCAAATATCCCTGTTTCCAAAAAGTAACCAGAACTGGCCAAACTCCATCCAAAACCCAACCCAATGCCGAAGCCTCAGGTTTATACATGTCAAAAATATGTTTTGCCGAAAAACTAAAATGCTTTAATGGGACGGTAACATTTAAATTACATTTTCATTGAAAGTTTTCATGCAATTAATCAAAATGTGCCTCTCTCTTATAACTATACAACGTCCACATACCTCCCAACATTTGTGTCTGGGACTCAGGAGGTTAATGGGGGTGTCACCGTTTTGTAGGTGGAGCTATGTTAGGAGGGGTGGGATCATGGGTAGTTTGTGGGCTGAATTATGGGCATTCATTAAAGATATATCGTTTGAATTGCTACTTATTAACCTTGCTAGATATGTATGTGTGTTAGTATAAGTAGTAAGCAACAAATTAGAATGTATCAAATAAGAGCAGATCTCACAAAGAGGTGAGTATACTCCAAAAAAGAGGTTTGCTTTTATGTACTATCTATGTATATTTGAATAATTAATTCATTAAAATATAACCTTTAATTAATTTTAAATAAAAGAGGGCAGCAAAAAATAAAACCAACTTCTTGCTGCTCACACACACATTTAAAAACAGGCCACCCTTGGAATTAGAGGAGGCAATGTAGAACAGACATTATTAAAAATGAAATGCAAATGGATTCATTTACTGAACAGTGGTAAGCCATATGGAATAAATGACAGCAATAATTATAATGCATATTTGTAATCAGTGGCTTATTAGGCCCAAAATTTCCTGGTAATTAATTATTCAAATATACATAGATAGTACATAAAAGCAAACCTCTTTTTGGACCTCTTTGTGAGATCTTCTCTTATTTGAATTATGGGTATGTATGGTGGTCAGGGGGTGTATCTGGGCAGTTTGTGGACATGTCTGGGTGCTCTGTGGGTGGGGCTAAGGGAAATTCTGTTAATAGGGACATGTGACTGTTTAAGAGGGACATTGGGACAGAGCTTGAATCAGTCCATACCATTACATCAGCCTTGCAACGTCCAATGTTCTTCTTTACTATTATGCCTCCTGATTAGCTCATAAAGGGAGTCATTGCCTCTTTGTCACGACGGAAATAGGTGGAACAGAATCAAGAGTGGTCAAGGACAAAAAAGGACTGGAATGCCAAGAAAACTTTCAAAAACTGAAGAGAAGTTTCTAATAGTTTCTTCTATAAAAGACTGGAAGAAGTCCAGCAAGTACCTGGCTTAACATCTGGCAGCTTAATAAGGATGCCAAGCTTACCCTTCTACAGTCCAAAGAAGCTTGATAAGGAATGGTCTTTGTGGAAGGGTAGCAGCCAAGAAACCACTATTTCAGAAGGGGTACAGGATGAAAAGGCTAAGATATGCCTTTAACGGGAACAGGGTGAAAAGGCTTTGTATGCAAATTATTATGACCCTGGGGAAGTCTCCCTATGGGTGATGGGGGAAACCAGACGTGGACTCCTTGACCAGTGTGCTTAGAGGAATGTGGCTGCACCTCACTGACGAGGCCCATAGGAGGCCGAAACGATCGTCTGGGGTTGTCATGTTCCTTGTTCAGAGGAGAATTGTCTGGTATTTCGGGGCTGGACTGACCTTATTTGGCGGGATCAGACTGATATACTTCAGGAAAGTTTTCTTCTGTGAAAAGCACACTGGTCTAAAAGAGGCTGCCTCCGGGTAGTAAATCGCCATAGAACAAGCCACTGAGCTGTTGTTCGTTCCTGGTAGAGCGCTTCTCTCTTTGTATGCAAATTATTATGACCCTGGGGAAGTCTCCCTATGGGTGATGGGGGAAACCAGACGTGGACTCCTTGACCAGTGTGCTTAGAGGAATGTGGCTGCACCTCACTGACGAGGCCCATAGGAGGCCGAAACGATCGTCTGGGGTTGTCATGTTCCTTGTTCAGAGGAGAATTGCCTGGTATTTCGGGGCTGGACTGACCTTATTTGGCGGGATCAGACTGATATACTTCAGGAAAGTTTTCTTCTGTGAAAAGCACACTGGTCTAAAAGAGGCTGCCTCCGGGTGGTAAATCGCCATAGAACAAGCCACTGAGCTGTTGTTCGTTCCTGGTAGAGCGCTTCTCTCTTTGTATGCAAATTATTATGACCCTGGGGAAGTCTCCCTATGGGTGATGGGGGAAACCAGACGTGGACTCCTTGACCAGTGTGCTTAGAGGAATGTGGCTGCACCTCACTGACGAGGCCCATAGGAGGCCGAAACGATCGTCTGGGGTTGTCATGTTCCTTGTTCAGAGGAGAATTGCCTGGTATTTCGGGGCTGGACTGACCTTATTTGGCGGGATCAGACTGATATACTTCAGGAAAGTTTTCTTCTGTGAAAAGCACACTGGTCTAAAAGAGGCTGCCTCCGGGTGGTAAATCGCCATAGAACAAGCCACTGAGCTGTTGTTCGTTCCTGGTAGAGCGCTTCTCTCTTTGTATGCAAATTATTATGACCCTGGGGAAGTCTCCCTATGGGTGATGGGGGAAACCAGACGTGGACTCCTTGACCAGTGTGCTTAGAGGAATGTGGCTGCACCTCACTGACGAGGCCCATAGGAGGCCGAAACGATCGTCTGGGGTTGTCATGTTCCTTGTTCAGAGGAGAATTGCCTGGTATTTCGGGGCTGGACTGACCTTATTTGGCGGGATCAGACTGATATACTTCAGGAAAGTTTTCTTCTGTGAAAAGCACACTGGTCTAAAAGAGGCTGCCTCCGGGTGGTAAATCGCCATAGAACAAGCCACTGAGCTGTTGTTCGTTCCTGGTAGAGCGCTTCTCTCTTTGTATGAAAAGGCTAAGATATGCTAAAGCTCACAAAGATTGAAATGAAGATCAATGGAAAAGAGTATTATGGAGTGATAAATCCAAGTTTCAAATTTTTGGATCCAATAGTCGACAATATGTGAGAAGAAGAGTTGGAAAGAAATTGAAGAATAAGTGCTTACGGCCTTTAGTGAAACATGGTGAAGGGTCTGTCCTGGTTTGGTGCTACATTTCTGCCAGTGGTGTTGGTGATGTTGTCCGAATTGATGGGATCCTGAATGCTGAAAAGTACAGACAGATTTTAATTCATCCTGCCAATCCTTTTGGAAAGCTCCTGGTTGGGAATGGTTTTATTTTTCAGCATGATAACGATACCAAGCACATTGCTAATGCAGTGAAATTATATTTGGAGAGAGAAACAGCTGATAAAACACTGACAGTCATGGACTCTCCTCCACAGAGTCCAGACCTGAATATTATAGAGGAAGTATAAGATCACCTTGACAAAGAAATAAATAAAAGACAACCTAAATCTAAAGAAGAACTCTGGGAAGTGCTGAAAGAAGCCTGGTATAATATACAAGAAGATTAATTCAGAAACAGTCAGGACAGTCTCGCCAAAAGAGTTCAAGATTTGCTTAGTGCCAAGGGAGGTAACACTAAATGCTGACTTTTGTCTGAAGAAGCCATTTTGTTCTGAAAATTGTGTTTTTTATATATTTTGTTTACATATTTCCTGTAATTTCTGTTTGTATATTAAAAAAGAGACCGGAAAAATAAATATCATTAAAACTTTACTATGTAAAGCTACACATTCTTTGGTTATTCTTCTTTACCATGACTTGTAGCATCAATGTGCACGCTAATCCTATTGCGGTCAATCAACCTGCCCTATAAATAGCGATCTACTTGTAATCTGGGCCAGGGTTTCCACACAGCTTTTTTAGCACAAAGAGAAATGAGAAAACCATCAATTTTCAAATGCTTTTCACAGAGTAGTAGTATATCAGTCTGGTCCCGCGTATTACGGTCAGTCCAGCGCCGGAATACCAGGCATATATATATATATGTGTGTGTGTATAATACTTTATTTTAATATGTTTTACATGTGTTTTGTTACAGTTTTATTTTAGCCCTAACACTTTACTTCAGGTCGCAAATAGCACTAACTTTTTTAGCGCTATTATGCGTTGTGCTCTCAAGCGCAACAGATAACTCCCAACTTTTAATATGAGCAATGTTTAGCGCAGTCGCAATATCTTTGAAAGTGCAGGGCACTCTAAAAGGATGTCGGGCAAGCTACACATTCTTTGGTTATTCTTCTTTACCATGACTTGTAGCATCAATGTGCACGCTAATCCTATTGCGGTCAATCAACCTGCCCTATAAATAGCGATCTACTTGTAATCTGGGCCAGGGTTTCCACACAGCTTTTTTAGCACAAAGAGAAATGAGAAAACCATCAATTTTCAAATTTAAATTATTGGAAAAAGAGAAAAAAATAAAGTATATTACAAAGTTTTGTTTGATTTTTTTTTCTTTACTACACATAATTTAAAAATTCAAATTACAATCTCAAATTGTTTAATTTCCCTTTAAACTGGTAAGGTAGTATGTAAGTTAATGTCTCAAACCTACTCATGGGAGACTATGGAGGAATGATATTAATCAGTCTACAAAATGTAAGATTCTTATCTGCCTTATGTAGAAGACAATGCTGTGATAGTATAGCTCAGTTACTGCTTAGTATTAGCAACAGAGTGAATCACATTTGCACAGCCATAGCATATAGCAGAATGAACAATGTGTGGTATGTGTGTTGTACATTGTCCACAAACAAGATAAGTTTCAGTTCAGATAGAGACTAAAGGGCCTATTTATCATTATGTGAATCTCGACACATTCGCTAGAGTCAATACGCTCGCCAAACATTGCTAAACATCGCTGTGAATCTACATATGACGCCCTTATTTATTAAAAAAGTATGTCAAAAACACACGCGTCAAGTACGTAGCGATGAGCATCGGGCTGTTGATAAATAAGAGTCATCAATGTCGCCAATGTCGCGGATATTCTGTTTTTTCCAACTTTTTTATACCATTTCATTACTGTCCATGAACAAGCAAATTTCTCTAAAGCTAATCTTTTATTTTTCATTTGTTAATGTCCAAGAAATAGCTAGATTTATACCTGAACAAACAATAATATCTCATAGAAAGTTACTTTCTATGTATTTGTTATACAAAAAACTGATATATGATATTTCCACATAAATGAATGTGTATTTGTAATTCTAGAAATCATGATATGCCTATCTCATGTTTTTTAAATTATTATTAATGCTAGAATTTGTACATTTATATATATATATATATATATTGCAGTAGAAAGTGTAGAAGCACTCCAACCCACAGCGGTTAGTTTCACTCTCTCTGCCCTGGGTGGCACTTCAGAGATAAGTAAGGTTGTTGTAAATGTAAGTTTCTCCTCCACTGGTCTGGAGAAACTTACATTTACAACATTCTTTACTAAGGGCAAGGAAGGGATTGCGGATACCCTAAAGAGGAATTGGAACCTGTTAACCACGGAAAAAGATCTACCGTTTAAAGCAATGCTTCCGCCTAGAATTGGGTATCGAAGAGCGATCTCTCTGAGAGACCAACTGATTAAAACAGACCCACATGGCTGTTATAGTAATGATACCTGGCTCAAAACCAAACCTGGATGTTTTCGGTGCTTGGGATGCACCACCTGTGGGGGTCTTTCAACTGGGAATTTCTTTTGCCATCCATATTCGACTAGGAAGTACAAAATCAGACACAGAGTAACCTGCACCACAAACTATATAGTCTATTTATTGCACTGTGTGTGTGGAATGTTTTATGTGGGCAAGACAGTGGCTGACTTGAGAACTAGGATGGCGAACCATCGGTCTGCAATACGTGCAGCTATTAAAGGGACAGTCTAGTCCAAAAAAAACTTTCATGATTCATATAGGGCATGTAATTTTAAACAATTTTCCAATTTACTTGTATCACCAATTTTTCTTTGTTCTCTTGGTATTCTTAGTTGAAAGCTTAATCAAGGAGGTTCATATGCTAATTTCTTAGACCTTGAAGGCCGCCTCTTAAGAATGCATTTTAACAGGTTTTTCACCACTAGAGGGAGTTAGTTCATGTTTTTCATATAGATAACACTGTGCTCGTGCACGTGAAGTTACCTGGGAGCCATCACTGATTGGCTAAACTGCAAGTCTGTCAAAGAACTGAAATAAAGGGGCAGTCTGCAGAGGCTTAGATACAAGATAATCACAGAGGTAAAAAATATATAAATATAACTGTGTTGGTTATGCAAAACTAGGGAATGGGTAAAAAAAGGGATTATCTATCTTTTAAAACAATAACAATTCTGGTGTAGACTGTCCCTTTAATAAGGAAACATCTGACCAACCGGTGGCCCGGCATTTTGTTGAAGCCGGACATAGAGTTACCGACCTGAAGTATATAATTATTGACCACATCCCCCTGCTGTCTGGGGGGGTGATAGGGCAAAAATCCCTTTGCAGAGGGAGGCTCGTTGGATTTTTAAACTAGGGACCATGACCCCTAGGGGACTCAATGTCCACTTGGACTGGCACTGCTGTCTGTAGATTGGTCCTTTGAGGTTTCCGGCAGCATACTCCTGATATGGTGGTGATAAGTGCTTTAGATACTAGATAGGAGCCTAATATCATGGGGATCCTGTATCAAGTTGTCTCTTGTAATTTTGCCATACTAGCCCCATTTTTCCTACTTCTTCTCCCCTAAATTGAATTCCAGCTATTTACTAAGTCCTCCTTTATGCTACCGCTAGGTACTTTATAACCTTGAAGGGATAACAGGTAGCGTATATTGGGTGCAGGAGCTTGTAATATCATTGTGATCTAGACAGGCTGGATTATGTTCTTTAGAGATATAGTAGTAACCCTTGCACTATTCAATTTTTATACTAATGATATACTTCATTTGGATTTGAATATGATGGTCACTGTATTACTACATAGTATATGAACTGTGGATTTGGAGATTATGATGCTGTTGATAATGTCTATGTATTATTGTTTATGAATATATTAGCTGATTTGTATATGTTTCACATCTGTATGATAACGCTAGTTACATTCACTAAGGCTCCTGATGATATGTTTTCTGTTCTGTTTTCTATTTTGTTTTTACTTTTACACACACGGCCCTCAACTTTGAGCGTCTGGTTACCATGACAACTTACGTGACGCTTAGTCACGTGACGTTGGGTAACTTCCGGGTGGCGGAGTGGGCGCCGCACCATTGTTCACTGTGCAGGGGTATGTAAAGGGGGTGAGTACACTGTTTGTTATTATGCTGATCTTTTGAAAATGGGGTAATACCCGAAACGTCAAGATTAAATATCTTTTGTGTTTACTGGAAAGACCCTGTTGAGTGACTTCTTTTACAGTACGGTACGGAGTGTCCGGAACTTGCAGTAAGTCTAGGCGGACTCTTGCTTAGGTGGTGAGACACCTTTTTCTGCTGTTAAGGAATTACAACTGTCTACTTTTTGTGTGTGAGGCATTATCCTGTGGGAAATCGCATATAGTTGGTTGGTCATAATAACATCCTATTCACTTTAAGGAAAGTCACCCCTCTCTCCAGTGTGCACTATAGGGTAAACGTATACCTATAGTCCTAGAGCCAGGACTTTATTTATTTATTTAATTTGTGTGGAATCTACCCACTCTCTCTTTGTTGGTTTTCCATTATTAGGTGTAATCAGGCTACACCTGTGGGGAGATTCCATCATGCAGGGAAACCAAGGTGGTCAATTAGTACAGTTTTATTTGTTACTGCCTTCAGAGACTGTTACTGATCCAGGCCCTGAATTATCAAGGATTTTTTCAACAGACAAGTCCTTCTCTACTCTGAGTGAGCTATTTGATGATATTGAAAGACTTAAAATAAAGGAAATTAAACTGCAGTGGGATATCTGGTCTTTGAGCAAGTATATTGAAATACAGATCATACCACGAGGCCTGAGGGTTAATAAGTTCCCTACCTTTGATACAGAAGACAAGGATTTTATGGAGGCCTGGAATGACATACTGTCGGACTGCTCTCTAAGACTTATGGCATTATTATGTGATTTCAAAACCAAGCTCCTTAGTCTGGTTAGAGAAGAGATAGGTTTGTTACAGTTAGAGTTGAACTCTAGACAAAATGAGGTTGATTATGGCAAATTTGATGTTGTACTAAGAGATGTGATGATTAGTATTAAGAAACAGGTAATTGACATTAAACATGCTAAGTACATACGTGACCAAACTGATTATAACACCAATTCAGTGTACATATGGAATAAAAGTAAACGTTCTCTCAACAGGAGATCACAAAATAGGAATAGGGGAAACAGAGGCCGCAGAAATAGAAGGGGATCAGGTAGACAACCACAGGTTAGATTCTCTGACACAGAGGCTGAATCAGGGGATGATGGGTCAGGTACTAGTGGAGATGAGGCAGCTTCCACTAGTGGGGTAAAAAGTATACTTAAAAATACCCCTACAACACACCCTGTAGTTCAAAACGCAATCAGCCATGGGGAGATAGTTAGATCTAAAACTACACCTATACAGACATCTAACATAAATGTGGTGAGTAAATATTGTCCAAGTGATGTACCGACTACCTCAATAGAACTAAGGGCCACTAATGGTAGCGGCTTACCTCCCAGACTTGAAGGGGAACAATCGCAGCTAGAGCAGGTTTTTTCCTTGCCCCAGAGCAACCCGGACAGAGGAGGGAAGATAAGCCAGGAGAGGCAGGGGTACAAGCTAAGGGAAAACAGACAAACAAAATACAAATGAGTTGTGTTATTAATCTTTCAGACTGTGAGTTGTCTGAAGCCCAATTACGGGTGCTTGGACTCGGATTGGGATTTGTTCCTACAACTGACTTCAATTTATTTAAAACCATTATTGATGTAAACCGGCTTATCCGGAACATCACTTTGAAAGACCATTTTTCAGACACTGACACTACCACACTAGAGAACCCTACTCATAAAAAATGGGTTAACACTGACCTTAACACTGATCTTCCATTTGTGGAATCTTGTGATCTTATTTCACTTAACAACCTAATGAAGGAAAGCACCAGGTTGAATGACCTGGAATGTGTTACCCGTGTAAAAGGGCTAAAGAGGCCCTCTAAGTTCTACCCCATACATAGTAGGGGTGGTATCCTTGAGGGCTTCTTTGGAAGGGTTGAAAGAGATCTAACAGCTCTAGCTAGATCTAGTAAAAGAAATGAACAAAATCTGAGCAAAGTAGAAAGAATAGCACTTGAACAATTGTCTAACAATAGTGATATTGTAGTGCGTAATGCTGATAAGGGTGGCTCAGTAGTGATATTAAACAAGATTGATTATATTAATGAAGCTTTAAGACAACTCAATTATGCCGATTCATATATGATACTCTCTAGCAACCCTACAAAACGTTTTCAGAGAGAGCTGAGAGACCTTCTGGATGATGGGGTGGAACAAGGTTTCTTGGATCAAGATACAGCGGCATATATTTCTGTGGAATGCCCGGTCACTCCGGTGTTCCACCATCTCCCGAAGGTCCACAAGTCCCTTGAAAATGTCCAAGGCCGACCCATAGTTAGTGGGATTGGGTCTCTTTTTGAGCACCTCTCCCAGTGGCTGGATATGGTACTCAACCCCTTTGTTGAAGCTTTGCCTAGCTTTCTGAGAGACACTAAGCACTTGATCAACTTGATTGATGAAATAAAATGGGATAGTGACTTGTATAGCTGGGTGACCATTGATGTCACGGCTTTATATTCCTCTATCCCCCATGATAGAGGACTAGAGGCCATTGCATTTTTCCTCCAGGAGTGGTCTGACCTCTCTGAAGATTTTCAGGCCTTTGTGTTGAGAGTTACCCGCTTCCTCCTGACTCATAATTTCTTTGAGTTTGAGGGCACTTTCTATCTCCAGAGGCGGGGGACAGCTATGGGGGCCAAGTTTGCCCCCTCCTATGTCAACCTGTTTATGGGTTGGTGGGAGCTGTCCCACGTCTTTGGAGATGGAAATGCCCATAAGTCCCAGATTATATTTTTCCGTCGTTTCATTGACGATTTGATTTTTATCTGGAGTGGAAGTGAGGCGGCTGTGACAGAATTTATACTAAACATTAACTCCAACACGATAGGCCTTAAATTCACGTATGAGATCCAAAAGGCCAAGATAAATTTCCTGGACATAACCCTCAGTGGTAGTAGGGAAGGTAGAATCAATTCTAGCCTGTACAGGAAACCCATCTCTGGCAACTCCCTGCTACATGCAAGTAGTTGCCATCCCAGACATGTTCCCTATGCCATTGCCAAAGGCCAGCTCATCAGGGCGAAAAGAAATTGCACTGATGAAATGGAGGGTCAAGTCCAGATGAAAGAGGTTCACAAGCGCCTCTTGCAGAGAGGGTACCAACGAAAAACTGTGAATAGGGCCTTTAATGATGTTTCCAAAATACATAGATCAGATCTACTACAAAATAGATCCAAAACTTTGGATACACACAAAGGTGTCACTTTCGTAACTGATTACAGCTTACAATATGAAGATGTATGTAAAATTGTGAAACATCATTTCAAAATGCTCGTAGCAGATGAGAGGTTATTAGGATGTGTTCAGGAAGGTGTGAGATGCTCCTATCGGAGGAACCGCACATTAGGCAATATATTGTCACCTACAGTCCTTAAGAAACGGCCATCCCAGGCTAGTTCATGGCTCACAAGCAAAGGTTCCTACAGATGTGGAAGCTCCAGATGTGGTGCATGTGACTATTTGATCATATCTGATACCTTTAGGTCCTCTGTTACAGGGAAGGTATATGACATTAATTTCTGTCTTAATTGTACCTCTACATATGTTGTGTACTGCATCACGTGTACTCGATGCAGTAAGCAATATGTGGGACTCACAACCAGGGATGTTAGATCACGAATGAGGGAACACCTCTCTACTATACGTGTTGGTAAAGCAAGCACCCCGTTGGTAAATCACTTTGCAGTAATACACAACAAAGATTTTACCTGCTTCTCCTGGCAACCTATCGACATGATCCCCTACCCTAAGAGAGGAGGGGATAGAGATTTGATGTTGGGGAAAAGGGAGATGCTGTGGATCTTTAAACTAGAGACTAGAGTCCCCCATGGACTTAACTCCGAATTTGATCTCATCAACTATTGGGAGTAGGGGTTGGACTGTCCTGGGTGGGGGGATCCACAGCACCTCTAGCCCTTCAACATCAATATCAATATCAACATGTGTCATGATGTCTGTGTTCACACTGCAATGTTTTTGTGCATACATGCACATTAACATTTCCCTTTAACTATACAACTATACTACTAACTGTACTTGATGTTGTATATCAGTATGTACTTTGTATAATCCATTTCATGATTATTATGATTAGGCTGAAACAATTGGGTGTCCATTGATTCCCATCCTTCACCTTTATTAAGTTATTAAGGTATTATATATATTGTTTAGTTAAAGTTAGGATGTTTGATTCATCAGATATAACACCCCTTAGTTATATAAGAGAATGATTCTTTTATGGATATAGCTTAATACTTATGGTGATAGCATTGATATTAATGTTCATATTTATATTAGTATTATCATATTCATGTATCATTGTTGATCTGGGTAACCTTTATTGACTCCATAATTGGCATTTTATTTAGTTATATTTCACTTTATCTTTTCATTTTGAAACATACTCTTAATACATGTACAACAGCTATGGTTACATCTGAACAATATTGAAAATTTATATATACATTTTCCCTTGGACTAAGATACCCATGGGAGCATATGTAGAATTATTGTATATATTGAAATGTTGTTCAGTTGTCTACTATTTCTTTATCATCATTTATATGCACTATATATACCTTCATTTGCTATGGTCCACCTGTTTACTACTCTTTAAATTTAATTTTAATATTGGTATGTAGTATACATTTTTTGTCATATGATCACTGTACTATATTCTATATTCCTTGTATCAGGACTGTGGCTAGTATCAGGCACCTTAAATGTAATTAGCACTTTAAGAGGAGTGACTTTGTTTTAAACTCCCCTTTGTTTTACTGACGTCACTTTAATCAATATGTGTATAAATTGCACCTGGAGTAGGCTCACCTATGCTATGATTACGGCTTATAGCCGAAACGTGTAAGCAAGCCTATCCCTTGGTGCTTATGTGTGCGCTCTGATTATGCACTTTTTACTCTTTGACCATCTGTTTTTAGATTTTTTTCTAATAAAGGACTTTTATTTTCACTGAACCTCAGCCGTCCGCTTGTTTGCTTTTTCACTTTGGTAAGGTTTTCTATAGCCTGATACTAGCGGAGCGGCTCCCTGCCAAGTCCCTTCTCCACTGTGATGAATAAGCTCCTGGACTGAGAGGAATGCTGGCACTTTCCTATCACTACGTTATATATGGCATTTGGATCTGCCCCTCTTGTGAGAATCGGAGCGGATTGAATACTGGATTATAAACCTTTGACCATTAAAACTCACAGCTACTCATCTATCAGGGAAGGATCCCCTGTGACACCACAATACAGCGAAACAAGCCGACAGCCTTACCGCATGTAAGTGATACACCCCCTGCCACCTGGATTGGCCCTCTGATCGGAGCAGTGTGAGAGATTGGTCTGTGACGTATTGACGTCAGCGTGTAGGCAACACGCCTCCTGACCTGGTTTGGGAGCCGACCGAAGTCACCACTGCTACACAGCCTGGTCCTGTGGATACCTATTTGATAGAGGTATGGAGTGTCCGGAACTTGCAGTAAGTCTATGCGGACTCTTGCTTAGGTGGTGAGACACCTTTTTCTGCTGTTAAGGAATTACAACTGTCTACTTTTTGTGTGTGAGGCATTATCCTGTGGGAAATCGCATATAGTTGGTTGGTCATAATAACATCCTATTCACTTTAAGGAAAGTCACCCCTCTCTCCAGTGTGCACTATAGGGTAAACGTATACCCATAGTCCTAGAGCCAGGACTTTATTTATTTATTTAATTTGTGTGGAATCTACCCACTCTCTCTTTGTTGGTTTTTCTTTTACATTGGCCATATATATATATATATATATATATATATATATATATATATATATATATATGTTATGTCAGAAATATTTTGTTCTAAACAATGTTGTCTTTTCTATCCCTGTGTTTATTTATACCACTATAAGTATATAGTGTAAATTTATTATTATTCTGAGCATGAATAACTATGAATATAACATAGTCAGGATATCATATGTATTTATTTGCAAATGGATATTTTAAGATCTGGGCCAGTTTTCTCTCTGCACCTGTGTAACCCCTCCTGATTGCAGTCTAGTTTGAAACACCACCCCTACACAGGTGTTATAAAATGGGCTGGCATATAAAATTACATTTCTTAATGAAAATTAAATTCAAGAGAAGGAAGAAAAACACTGAAAATTGTATGACAGTAAAGAGGTGATTTTAATGTCTGCTGTATCTGAATCATGACAGTTTAATGTTAGGTAAATATATATTGAATCAAACATCATTAAAATTTTAAAATCATTGTCTAAAATATTACACTGTGTGTCCTAAAGTCATCATCAATGTTTATGTTATACATAGTTTCAAAGTATAATATACAGTGTAACAAATTGCACTTACAAGTTCTGATGAGTGATCAGTGACACTAGTATCAAGCAATTTGATTAGTTAGTGATAGAAGAAAATGTATATTTAAATCAGATTGGCTGATGTCATAAATCATGTGATTATGCATTTCCCAATCAAAAGTGCTGGAAACTTTCACTAGTTTGTGGGTTGTTTAGGTGTATTGCATTAAATTTGGTGCAAAAAGTGTTGCGTCAAACTTGGTGCGAAGTGGAGAGTGGGACTTGTATTACATGCTTTAAACATGGTGCAAATAGATTTATATATATAAAAAAAGGGAAGTTAGCTATATTATGTTTTGTATTTATTTCATTTTTATCTCTATATCTACTAGTGCACCAAGTTCTACTAGTGCACCAAGTTTGGAGCAATGCTTCGCACCAAGTTTGGAGCAATAATATTGTCCCCTTGCTTTGTAATGAGAGACAAAGATGTAACATAATCCATAAGTAGTAATGTATTTATTTCATTTTTATCCCTATATCTACTAGTGCACAAATTTGGAGCAATAGAAAGGGTATACAATTTTAATAAAGTTTCTAATTTACTTTTATTATCTAATATGCTTCGTTGTCTTGCAGCATCGAACATAAGCTTTCTGTGTTTTCACACAACCAATGATTTCTATAGCATTTGCGGCCTCAATGATGGCAGTTTGAACGATAGGTATGCTGTGTCGGAATTGACAGCGGATCAATCTCACGTTTAATTTGATGCGGGATTCCAGCGTATTATCAGTTGAAGCTTTGATAAATCTACCCCATAGGGTAGAAAAACACCAGGTGTTAGATAGTAGACAAGAGCAGTCTCTTCCAGCACTATATTTTATTTTTAAACATTTTCTTTCCTCTTACAGCAAGTTTGCCCAAAATGTAGATCAGGATCTACCAGTAGGTCTCTAAATACTTACCAGTAGATCACAAGAGTGTGATTTCACATTTCTCTCCCAGCTACTAGTGATATTATAGTTCAAGTTAAAAAATTGAAATGTTAAAATTAGTTTTACACAAGTAGATTCTGTATAAATAAAAAACAAATAAATACAGAGTACAAGAATATTAGTCATTAAAATAAAGATCAATTTCATGTGCAAGATCAGATTTGCATAAGTAGATCACACTGATAAACTTAAAAAAAAAGTAGACTTTATCCCAATAAAGTACATCTCACTCTATCCTAGAGGATATATTATTAGCAAGACATTCTATAATTAAAGTGATGGTAAATCTGAGCGTTTAAAAAACGCTAGGATTTACCATCACTAAAAAACCATCATTAAAAAAGTGTGATGACTAAAACTACAGTCTATTTTTAGTGATGGTAAATCCTAGCGTTTTTTAAATGCTCGGATTTACCATCACTTTAATGAGTTTGGTCTGCAAGACTTATCTAGCTGCAGACTCATCATAGTGTTGTAGAGCATATTTGAGTGTGATGTTTTTCATAGGTAAGAAATAAATAGATGTGCTGTATGATACAATCTATAATCTACAATGCATTTAGTTGAATATCATCCATCAAATAGAACTGTTTTGCCGATCTTTTCTAATTCTGAATCTCTATTGCTGGAATGAACCCCGTAATAAATTTTAGTGAAATTAAGATGGCCCATCCTCCCTCACCACAGGAATTTAATCAGAATCTGGCTCTAGCATCTCCATGTCAAGCAGTTATGGTTATGGGTGATGGTTCTGAAAAGTTTGCTCTTTAGTTTTGAATTGGTAAAAACAACGCAAGGTGATTGGTGATTGCTGCTGCTCCAAAAGCAGGAAGCTAGTAAACTCAGGGCTGGACCCCAAGGATGGGACATACAGTCCAGTAGAAATATTACAGCTACCTCTGCTAGAGCTTGGTGTCTGGATTCAGGGCATTGCAGTTCTCCTACATTTTCAAGCGCTATTTATTAATATGAGCAATAACAGTGCACCTTGTTCTATCCATTCAAATTATAAGGTGCACTAAAAAATGTCAGCAATGTTAAGATTCTTTGGTAATCTTTTTTTTACTATTTGCTTGTAATACCAGATTGTGTGCTATTATTAGTGCAGCGTGCGCCACTTGTAATCTAGCCCATAATATTTAGAGAAGAGTTGTCAGTGGGTGCTTATTACAACAAGTATAGACAGTTACTATAGCACTGTGTGTGTAGTGCTTTTGGGGTAGATTTAGGAAATGCTGGACATGTCCGCCCGACATCGCTAAATGCCGACTGCATGCGCTGTCTGCATTTATCATTGCACAAGCATTTCTGGTTAATCCTTGTGCAATGCTGCCCCCTGTTAATCATCCCGATCGTATCTGATCAGGATGATTGCTTTCCGTCACCTCAGATGTGGTGTATGAGTTAAAGTGTCAGTAAACTTTAAAAATATTGTTATATAATTCTGCACATAGTGCAGAATTATATAACATTATATTAGCGCAAACACTGTAAAACCTAATATTCCCTTATAATTTTTAAAAGAAACGGCTGTTTTACAGACCCGCTCTCTGTGATCTTCTGAGTGGGTCTGTTTGTTTTACACAGCGTATCGGGCCAGCTGTATAGTCACAGCCCGGCCCGACCGCGCCATTATACACAGTGCAGCTCGCTCCTGCTGTCAGACAGAGCAGGAGCGAGCTGCACTTAGTATAATGGCGCGGTAAAATCAATTTGAAAACATGAATAACACATATTGCAATGATTTCTATTACGTATGAACAACTGCTTAGTGCTTTTTTATTACAACAATGAAACAGACTGTTTTACATCCCTTTAAGAAGCTTTTACCATTCTTCATTCCTGCTCACAAAATCATATAATTTGCTTCTGCCACATGGGAAAGCAATTCAGACGGAATCCTGTTATTTTGCCTTGAGCTTATTCTCGTTAGTGGAAATAAGCAAAAGTACTTCATTTCCCAGCAGGAACTATCTAATATCTACATTGTAACTATAATGTCTCTTCTGGTCATTCTGGGTATCTCTTTAGACTTTTCCTAGAAAAATTAAACAGTGAATGTAAGAAACATCTAAGATCTAGGACATACCAAAAGGCATTTTAGAGGGAGATGGTTGCTCTTCCCAGAATTATTTAAAGAGCTCAAAGATACCCCAGGGACACCTGGCATGTAACTGCTCAAACAGCAAAATATTGTACATGCCTGGGGAACCATATGCCCTGCAAACAGGGGGGACTCAAAATGAACTATTATATATAAATATACACGCGCACGCACACTCTCTCAGTATACAGTATATACCAGAGTGGACACAAATCCCATGTCACCATCAATTGCTTACAGTGACTCATGCAGTTAACCCCTAGCCAGCATGGGTGTAAAACAGTTACGAATCATAAGATAATAATATAAACACAACACCACATAAAAAGTCAGGCACTTGCATGCAGGCTCAAGACTGCATCAGAGCCCGATCCTCCCTGGATCCCTAACCTATAACCACACACCCTAGTTTTCAATGAAACAAGGGTGACACTTGCAGCTTTTTACTGTATGAACTGCAATACTACTTACATGAATAACACATTCATGAATATTACAGCACCAACAAATTCAGCTTATACTGACGCTTCTTCACTCTCTCACTATATAAAATGTATGTGTATGTATATTATATAGATATATGATACATAATAAATATAGACTACTTTTATTAAACATATCCAGTGACAGCTGACCCTGCTACTTACTATATGGGGGGTAGTTATCAACGCGTCTACTTTACCTGCCTTCGCCGGTTCAATACGCCCGCCTAAGCTCGCCTACCATCGCCGCTGCGGACCTGCAAAATTTTGCCTAAGTTATCAATAAAGCTGTCAAAAAGCCGTGCACCAAGTACGGGGCGATGAGCAGCGGATTGTGATAGTTATCACTCATCCGATCTCGCTGATCTTCGGCTTTTCTACAGCTTTATTGCTAGCCTGTCACTAAGCACCCACACTAAACTACACTGTTCTACCCCCTATACCGGCACCCCCGGAGCCCCCCGCAACTAAATAAAGTTATTAACCCCTAAACTGCCGCTCCTAGACCCCGCCGCAATTCTTATAAATTTATTAACCCCTAAACCGCCGCTCCCGGACACCGCCGCCACCTACATTATACCTAGTAACCCCTATCCTGCCCCCCTATACCGCCGCCCTCTATAATAAACTGATTAACCCCTAAACCGCCACTCCCGGACACCGCCGCCAAATACATTATTCCTATTAACCCCTATCCTGTCCCCCCTATACCGCCGCCCTCTATAATAAAGTTATTAACCCCTATCCTGCCGATCCCGGACCTTGCCGCAACTAAATAAATAGTTTAACCCCTAAACCGCCGCTCCCGGACCCCGCCGCAACCTATATTAAACTTATTAACCCCTAATCTGCCCCCCCTACACCGTCGCCACCTATAATAAATTTATTAACCCCTATCCTGCCCCCCACTACACCACCGCCACTGTAATAAAATTATTAACCCCTAAACCTAAGTCTAACACTAACCCTAACACCCCCTTAACTTAAATATTAATTAAATAAATCTAAATAATATTTCTCTTATTAACTAAATTAATCCTATTTAAAACTAAATACTTACCTTTAAAATAAACCCTAATATAGCTACAATATAAATAATAATTATATTGTAGCTATCTTAGGATTTATATTTATTTTACAGGCAAATTTCAATTTATTTTAACTAGGTACAATAGCTATTAAATGGTTATTAACTATTTAATAGCTACCTAGTTACAATAAAGAGAATTTTACCTGTAAAATAAAAACTAACCTAAGTTACAATTACACCTAACACTACACTATACTTTAATATTGTTTAATACTGTTCCGATCAGCCAATAAAATGCGAGCTCAATCTGATTGGCTGATTGGATCAGCCAATCGGATTGAACTTCAATCTGATTGGCTGATTCAATCAGCCAATCAGATTTTTCCTACCTTGGATGACGTCCCTTAAAGGAATATCCATTTGTCGGTAGTCGTCGGGAAGAAGAGGATGGCTCCGCGTCGGCTCGTCTGAAGATGGCTCTGCTCCTCTCCGGATGGATGAAGATTGAAGACGCCGCTTGGAAGATGACATCGCCCAGATCGAAGACTTCTTCAGCGCCGCCTGGATGATGACTTCATCGCATGGAAGATTTCTTCAGCGCCCCTTGGATGATGACTTCTGCCGCTCCGGATCTCCTCTTCGGTTCCATCGCTGCTCGGCTGAGTGAAGACGACTCAAGGTAGGATGATCTTCAGGGGGGTAGTGTTAGGTTTTTTAAGGGGGGTTTGGGTTAGATTGGGGGTATGTGGGTGGTGGGTTTTAATGTTGGGGGGGTTGTATTTTTCTTTTTCAGGCAAAAGAGCAGAATTCTTTGGGGCATGCCCCGCAAAAGGCCCTTTCAAGGGCTGGTAAGGTAAAAGAGCTTTGAACTTTTTAATTTAGAATAGGGTAGGGAATTTTTTTATTTTGGGGGGCTTTGCTATTTTATTAGGGGGCTTAGATTAGGTGTAAGTAGCTTAAAATTGTTGTAATATTTTTTAAATGTTTGTAACTTATTTTTTTTATTTTTTGTAACTTAGCTTTTTTATTTTTTGTACTTTAGTTAGTTTATTTAATTGTATTTAATTTTAGTTATTTGTAGGTAATTTATTTAATTAATTTACTGATAGTGTAGTGTTAGGTTTAATTGTAACTTAGGTTAGGATTTATTTTACAGGTAATTTTGTATTTCTTTTAGCTAGGTAGTTATTAAATAGTTAATAACTATTTAATAACTATTCTACCTAGTTAAAATAAATACAAAGTTACCTGTAAAATAAATATAAATCCTAAAATAGCTACAATGTAATTATTAATTACATTGTAGCTATCTTAGGGTTTATTTTACAGGTAAGTATTCAGTTTTAAATAGGAATAATTTATTAAAGTATAGTGTAGTGTTAGGTGTAATTGTAACTTAGGTTAGTTTTTATTTTACAGGTAAATTTCTCTTTATTATAACTAGGTAGCTATTAAATAGTTAATAACTATTTAATAGCTATTGTACCTAGTTAAAATAAATTGAAATTTGCCTGTAAAATAAATATAAATCCTAAGATAGCTACAATATAATTATTATTTATATTGTAGCTATATTAGGGTTTATTTTAAAGGTAAGTATTTAGTTTTAAATAGGATTAATTTAGTTAATAAGAGAAATATTATTTAGATTTATTTAATTAATATTTAAGTTAGGGGGGTGTTAGGGTTAGTGTTAGACTTAGGTTTAGGGGTTAATAATTTTATTACAGTGGTGGCGGTGTAGTGGGGGGCAGGATAGGGGTTAATAAATTTATTATAGGTGGCGACGGTGTAGGGGGGGGCAGATTAGGGGTTAATAAGTTTAATATAGGTTGCGGCGGGGTCCGGGAGCGGCGGTTTAGGGGTTAAACTATTTATTTAGTTGCGGCGAGGTCCGGGATCGGCAGGATAGGGGTTAATAACTTTATTATAGGTGGTGACGGTATAGGGGTGGCAGGATAGGGGTTAATAGGTATCATGTAGGTGGCGGCGGGGCCTGGGAGCGGCGGTTTAGGGGTTGATACATATATTTAGTTGTGGTGGGCTCCGGGAGCGGCGGTTTAGGGGGTAATAACTTTATTTAGTTGCGGCGGTGTAGGGGGGCAGATTAGGGGTGTTTAGACTCGGGGTACATGTTAGGGTATTAGGTGTAGACATTTCCCATAGGAATCAATGGGATGTCTGGCAGCAGCGAACATGAACTTTCGCTATGGTCAGACTCTCATTGATTCCTATGGGATCTGCCGCCTCCAAGGCGGCGGATTGAAAACCAGGCACGCTGGGCCGGAAAAGTGCCGAGCGTACCTGCTAGTTTTTGATAACTAGCAAAAGTAGTCAGATTGTGCCGCACTTGTGTGCGGAACATCTTGAGTGACGTAAGAATCGATCTGTGTCGGACTGAGTCCGGCGGATGGAAGCTTACGTCACAAAATTCTACTTTTGCCGGTCTGTAGCCTTTGATAACTAAGGCGAATCAGCCTCGCCACAAATACGCTGCGGAATTCCAGCGTATTTGAGGTTGACGGCTTGATAACTATCCCCCTATGAATACAGTTCCTGACACCCTGTTGTCTGAAGATTTATCAGATATATAGATAGATAGATAGATAGATAGATAGATAGATAGATAGATAGATAGATAGATAGATAGATAGGTTTGATCAGGCATTCTCAGGTTTTCTGAATCAGTGTAATATTTTTATATTTATTTATAGCTGTTTAAATAGATGTGATTTTAAATATAAAACAAGTACATAGCAAGATAAGTGATATTTTATTTGTTTTTGGTACAGATGGTGGTGGGGTCTTGACAACCCAGTTTTTATTTCTCTGAACTTATGGTAAAATGTAATAAATATTCATACATTTTTAATCAGCTGTTTAATATCAAGAGAGACGTTATTATTATTATTATCATAACCCGTTTTTGAGGACGCTATATAGCACAATACTAACAGAATAAACAAGTATATGTTACATAATAATAGTAACTTTAACAAATTATATAGAAGTATATTAATAAACTTAAAGGGGCAGTAAAATCAAACTTAAATTTTAACGGATTGGATAGAGCATGAAATGTTAAACTTTTCAATTGACTTCTATTATCAATCTTGCTTCGTTTGTTTGGTATCCTTTGTTAAAGAATAATTCTAGGTGAGCTCAAGAGTGTACATGTGTTTATAGCCATCTGGCAGCAGTGTTTGAAACAATGTTATACATAGAGTTCTAAAGACTTGTGCATGCATCTAAGCACCAACAGGCTACCTAGCTTAGCTTTACTCTTCAACAAAGGAAACCAAGAGAACAAAGCACATTTTATAATAGAAGTAAATTGAGAAGTTTTTTTTAAATTGTATGCTCTATTACAGGGGTCGCCAACCTTTCGGACCTCAGGGACCACTAAACTCACAAATTTGAATCCAGTGGACCACTAACATTATTATTATTTTTTTTAAAGATACAAACCTCTATAACGTATGTGTATGTATGTATATATATATATATATATATATATATATATATATATACATACATATATATATATATTATTGTATACATATACACACACATACTGTACATAACTAGTATACCCATAGCTAAGTTTACATTATGTATATATTTACACATTTTTAAGAATTATATTTTGGAATTAACTAACTGAATGACAGAACTGAGAGAATAATTCCAAATGACAGATGAAGGGTGAGTGCCAACTTTTGAGTTGCAAACAGAGCTGGAATCAAAACTACTTATGATCATGGACAGACATTGGAGTCATAAATTAAGTTTATATCAGAAAGCTCTCAATATGGATGTGAGCGAACCACGACTGATGTTACTGGCAATTACTATAATACTGGTGGGATATGGCTGATCTGCTGGATGGCAATTACTGGAATTCAGGTGAAATGGCTTTGTGCGCAGGAAAATTATTAGAATGAAAAATAATTAATATTTAATAAAAAAAAAGAAGACAGGTAAAGGGAAGAAAATAAATGAAATATAAGAGAAAATGTTTTTAAGATTTTCTTTTTTTATATACTTTAATTCCACTATTTCAAGCCAAGACTATACCAACCTCTGCAGGCTTTAGAATGTAAGCATCTTCCTCTGAGCACTGCGCCAGGCGGGATGAGTTAAAAATACAATCTAGCTACGCAAGTTGCGCAGTACTACGCAACGTGCGTAGGGAGATTGTAATT
Source organism: Bombina bombina (assembly GCF_027579735.1). Classification (NCBI taxonomy): domain Eukaryota; kingdom Metazoa; phylum Chordata; class Amphibia; order Anura; family Bombinatoridae; genus Bombina; species Bombina bombina. The sequence goes on along the minus strand of NC_069500.1, from coordinate 92,767,601 downwards.
TAACTCTTCCATTGGTTTTCACTGATGTCCAGCCAGGCACTGTAGGGAGTTGCGGCGCAACACCATCAGAGGAGATGAATTCCTGCTTGATGGTGTCAAGGACCACTAACATCTTCTCGTGGACCACCAGACCGCTGCTCTATTAGAACCATGAATGTTTAATTTTGACTTTAGTTCTTGTAATGAAAAGAACAGGAATAAAGAGAAGACTCATGGGTGTATGGATTTTGTTTTTGTTGAGAAAGAGACAAAGGTGCAGATTTAATCAAATCTAATTTGTGAAACTAATATTGCACTGAAATATATTTCCATAAGTTCCTCATTCTAAGCAGACCTCCCAACTGTCCCTATTTGAGTGGGACAGTCACTGATTCTGAGTTCTGTCCCACTGTCCCTCTGAGTCATATGTCCCTATATGTAGAATTACCCTTATCCCCACACATGGAACACCCAAACATGCCCACAAACTGCCCAGACACACCCACAGACCAACCAGACACACCTGCAATCTCACCCACTAACCACTCAAGATTCCACCCCTCCCAAAACAGCTTCACCGACAAAATGGTGAGGGCCCCATCAACCTCCTGAGTCCCTGATACCCAGCAATAAATGTTGGGAGGTGTGAAAACTGTAGAGATTTGTAACTGCCCCTCATCAGAGCAGTGAGTTACAAAATTAGCTCTTTGTACACAACTTTTAACTTCCTGCCGCATAGAATAACCTCCACTTTCAAGGATACCGGCATCACAAAAATGTCCTAAATACATTACAAAACCAACTAACAATAATATAAACTCTCTATAAACAGTCAAATATAATATATATATATATATATATATATATATATATATATATATATATATATATATAAAATGAAAAACAAGAGAACCTCCTCAGCAGGTAGACATGATCGTGAGAAAAGATACCTCACATAGACAATCGCATCTTTCTAAATCCCACATGCTAAGATTAAGTAAAAAATCATGACCATACATTGAGAACATCCCAGAAAATCCATGGTCACCTCTTATTTGCATCTGTGAGATTGCCAAAACCAATTCCGTTCTATCTAGCAACATTCCTAGAGAATAAAAAAATCAGACATGCAAATATTTAACAATTACACCACTTTACAGACATCATATATTGGACCATTTAAAACTATTATATATGTTAATGACAGGAACATCCACTGGCAATTTGCTTAAAGGGACATAAAACCCAATATTTTTCTTTTTCTTATTTTTCATGATTCAGATAGAGCATGTGATTTAAAAAAAAACTTTCCAATTTACTTATTTATCCAATTTACTTCATTCTCTTGGTATCCTTTTTTGAAGTGGCAGCTATGCACTACTGGGGTAAAGCATTGCTGCTCCTGAGGCTACCTAGATATGTTTTCAAACTACGGATACCAAGAGAATGAAGTAATTTACATAATAGAAGCAAACTGAAACGTTGTTTAAAATCCCATGTTCTGTCTGAATCATGAAAGAAAAATGTTGGGCTTCATGTCCCTTTAAAAGGATAACTAAATTAAGACTTAGAGAGCCTCCAATAAATCTAGCCTCATAATTTCATCACCCTTTCCCTGTTATTGTTCTTATACTAACTAGAGCACAATGGGTTAATAACTGCACGTTTTCTATCAACCACAAGATATGTAGAAGTTCACATGACCCCTCTGTTGAAAAAGAATATTATGGTCCTTTAACTACGTGATCTTGTGAATAAATGTCAAGTTTCAGGGCTCTCCCACATCTATTGCTCTAAACCTGGTGCTATTTTAATACTGTCCAAGTCACAACCAGAAAGCCATTGTGGCATAACATGCTCCTG
>NC_069500.1:92715759-92760759 GCF_027579735.1 Bombina bombina | reverse complement strand
ATGTCTGTTATTCCTCCTTCTAGTAAACGTAAAAAGTCTTTTAAAACTTCTCATTTTTCAGATGAATTTTTAAATGAGCATCATCATTCTGATTCTGATAATGGTTCTTCTGGTTCAGAGGATTCTGTCTCAGAGGTTGATGCTGATAAATCTTCATATTTATTTAAAATGGAATTTATTCGTTCTTTACTTAAAGAAGTCCTAATTGCATTAGAAATTGAGGATTCTGGTCCTCTTGATACTAATTCTAAACGTTTAGATAAGGTTTTTAAATCTCCTGTAGTTATTCCAGAAGTTTTTCCTGTCCCTGGTGCTATTTCTGAAATAATTTCCAGGGAATGGAATCATTTGGGTAATTAATTTACTCCTTCTAAACGTTTTAAGCAATTATATCCTGTGCCATCTGACAGATTAGAGTTTTGGGACAAAATCCCTAAGGTTGATGGGGCTGTCTCTACTCTTGCTAAGCGTACTACTATTCCTATGGCAGATGGTACTTCCTTTAAGGATCCTTTAGATAGGAAAATGGAATCCTTTCTAAGAAAAGCTTACTTGTGTTCAGGTATTCTTCTTAGACCTGCTATATCTTTAGCGGATGTTGCTGCAGCTTCAACTTTTTGGTTAGAAGCTTTAGCGCAACAAGTAACAGATCATAATTCTCATAGCATTATTATTCTTCTTCAACATGCTAATAATTTTATTTGTGATGCCATCTTTGATATCATTAGAGTTGATGTCAGGTATATGTCTCTAGCTATTTTAGCTAGAAGAGCTTTATGGCTTAAAACTTGGAATGCTGATATGTCTTCTAAGTCTACTCTGCTTTCCCTTTCTTTCCAGGGTAATAAATTGTTTAGGAGCGGTATCAGTTTGGAAACCATCTCCAGTCTGGAATAAATCCAAATCTTTTAGAAAATCAAAGCCAGCTCCTAAGTCCACATGAAGGTGCGGCCCTCATTCCAGCTCAGCTGGTAGGGGGCAGATTACGTTTTTTCAAAGAAATTTGGATCAATTCCTTTCACAATCTTTGGATTCAGAACATTATTTCAGAAGGGTACAGAATTGGCTTCAAGATAAGGCCTCCTGCAAAGAGATTTTTTCTTTCCCGTGTCCCAGTAAACCCAGCGAAGGCTCAAGCATTTCTGAAATGTGTTTCAGATCTAGAGTTGGCTGGAGTAATTATGCCAGTTCCAGTTCTGGAACAGGGACTGGGGTTTTATTCAAATCTCTTCATTGTACCAAAGAAGGAGAATTCCTTCAGACCAGTTCTGGATCTAAAAATATTGAATCGTTATGTAAGGATACCAACATTCAAAATTGTAACTGTAAGGACTATCCTGCCTTTTGTTCAGCAAGGGCATTATATGTCTACAATAGATTTACAGGATGCATATCTGCATATTCCGATTCATCCAGATCACTATCAGTTTCTGAGAATCTCTTTCCTAGACAAGCATTACCAGTTTGTGGCTCTGCCGTTTGGCCTAGCTACAGCTCCAAGAATTTTTACAAAGGTTCTCGGTGCCCTTCTGTCTGTAATCAGAGAACAGGGTATTGTGGTATTTCCTTATTTGGACGATATCTTGGTACTTGCTCAGTCTTCACATTTAGCAGAATCTCATACGAATCGAGTTGTGTTGTTTCTTCAACATCATGGTTGGAGGATCAATTTACCAAAAAGTTCATTGATTCCTCAGACACAGGTAACCTTTTTAGGTTTCCAGATAGATTCAGTGTCCATGACTCTATCTTTGACAGACAAGAGACGTCTAAAATTGATATCAGCTTGTCGAAACCTTCAGTCACAATCATTCCCTTCGGTAGCCTTATGCATGGAAATTCTAGGTCTTATGACTGCTGCATCGGACGCGATCCCCTTTGCTCGTTTTCATATGTGGCCTCTTCAGCTCTGTATGCTGAACCAGTGGTGCAGGGATTACACAAAGATATCTGAATTAATATCTTTAAAACCGATTGTACGACACTCTCTGACGTGGTGGACAGATCACCATCGTTTAGTTCAGGGGGCTTCTTTTGTTCTTCCGACCTGGACTGTAATTTCAACAGATGCAAGTCTTACAGGTTGGGGAGCTGTGTGGCTCTGACAGCACAAGGGGTTTGGGAATCTCAGGAGGTGAGATTACCGATCAATATTTTGGAACTCCGTGCAATTTTCAGAGCTCTTCAGTCTTGGCCTCTTCTAAAGAGAGAATCGTTCATTTGTTTTCAGACAGACAATGTCACAACTGTGGCATACATCAATCATCAAGGAGGGACTCACAGTCCTCTGGCTATGAAAGAAGTATCTCGAATTCTGGTATGGGCGGAATCCAGCTCCTGTCTAGTTTCTGCGATTCATATCCCAGGTATAGACAATTGGGAAGCGGATTATCTAAGTCGCCAAACGTTACATCCGGGCGAATGGTCTCTTCACCCAGAGGTATTTCTTCAGATTGTTCAAATGTGGGGACTTCCAGAAATAGATTTGATGGCCTCTCATCTAAACAAGAAACTTCCCAGGTATCTGTCCAGTTCCAGGGATCCTCAAGCGGTAGCAGTGGATGCATTGTCACTTCCTTGGAAGTATCATCCTGCCTATATCTTTCCGCCTCTAGTTCTTCTTCCAAGAGTAATCTTCAAGATTCTGAAGGAATGCTCGTTTGTTCTGCTGGTAGCTCCAGCATGGCCTCACAGGTTTTGGTATGCGGATCTTGTCCGGATGGCCTCTTGCCAACCGTGGACTCTTCCGTTAAGGCCAGACCTTCTGTCGCAAGGTCCTTTTTTCCATCAGGATCTCAAATCCTTAAATTTAAAGGTATGGAGATTGAACGCTTGATTCTTAGTCAAAGAGGTTTCTCTGACTCTGTGATTAATACTATGTTACAGGCTCGTAAATCTGTATCTAGGGAGATATATTATAGAGTCTGGAAGACTTATATTTCTTGGTGTCTTTCTCATCATTTTTCCTGGCATTCTTTTAGAATTCCGAGAATTTTACAGTTTCTTCAGGATGGTTTGGATAAAGGTTTGTCTGCAAGTTCCTTGAAAGGACAAATCTCTGCTCTTTCTGTTCTTTTTCACAGAAAGATTGCTAATCTTCCTGATATTCGTTGTTTTGTACAAGCTTTGGTTCATATAAATCCTGTCATTAAGTCAATTTCTCCTCCTTGGCGTTTGAATTTGGTTCTGAGGGCTCTTCAAGCTCCTCCGTTTGAACCTATGCATTCATTGGACATTAAATTACTTTCTTGGAAAGTTTTGTTCCTTTTGGCTATCTCTTCTGCCAGAAGAGTTTCTGAATTATCTGCTCTTTCTTGTGAGTCTCCTTTTCTGATTTTTCACCAGGATAAGGCGGTGTTGTGAACTTCTTTTAAATTTTTACCTAAGGTTGTGAATTCCAACAACATTAGTAGAGAAATTGTGGTTCCTTCATTATGTCCCAATCCTAAGAATTCTAAGGAGAAATCATTGCATTCTTTGGATGTAGTTAGAGCTTTGAAATATTATGTTGAAGCTACTAAGAATTTCCGAAAGACTTCTAGTCTATTTGTTATCTTTTCCGGTTCTAGGAAAGGTCAGAAGGCCTCTGCCATTTCTTTGGCATCTTGGTTGAAATCTTTAATTCATCATGCTTATGTCGAGTCGGGTAAAACTCCGCCTCAAAGGATTACAGCTCATTCTACTAGGTCAGTTTCTACTTCCTGGGCGTTTAGGAATGAAGCTTCGGTTGATCAGATTTGCAAAGCAGCAACTTGGTCTTCTTTGCATACTTTTACTAAATTCTACCATTTTGATGTGTTTTCTTCTTCTGAAGCTGTCTTTGGTAGAAAAGTACTTCAGGCAGCTGTTTCAGTTTGAATCTTCTGCTTATATTTTCAGTTTTTTTCTGGGTGTGGATTTTTTTCAGCGGAATTGGCTGTCTTTATTTTATCCCTCCCTCTCTAGTGACTCTTGCGTGGAAGATCCACATCTTGGGTAGTCATTATCCCATACGTCACTAGCTCATGGACTCTTGCTAATTACATGAAAGAAAACATAATTTATGTAAGAACTTACCTGATAAATTCATTTCTTTCATATTAGCAAGAGTCCATGAGGCCCACCCTTTTTTGTGGTGGTTATGATTTTTTTGTATAAAGCACAATTATTCCAATTCCTTATATTTATGCTTCGCACTTTTTTCTTATCACCCCACTTCTTGGCTATTCGTTAAACTGATTTGTGGGTGTGGTGAGGGGTGTATTTATAGGCATTTTGAGGTTTGGGAAACTTTGCCCCTCCTGGTAGGAATGTATATCCCATACATCACTAGCTCATGGACTCTTGCTAATATGAAAGAAATGAATTTATCAGGTAAGTTCTTACATAAATTATGTTATTTTTACGGACCTAAAGGCTCTATTTATGGCTGATAAGATAGAGCAATTTGTATGTGTAGAAAAAATGAGGCAATGGTTAATGTAAAATACAGAGACTATCGCATAAACAAAAGAGTCCAATTCTTAAAAACAATCAGCTTGCTCAGATGTCAAAGCGGTATCCCTTATTGGGCTCCTATCCTACTTACTTCCGGATACCTCAATCGTATGAGGTAAGTGTGTTGCACAAAAGTTGGATCGATTTCTAGATTTCCTGCCGGAACACCTCCACTTAATATCTCCCGGTTACTTGTCTCACCAACAGTCCCAGTTTTTCTTTGGTGCTTACTCCGTACGGCAGATCTTATTCCCACATCCCGGTTGTTTCAATGTATATAATAGAACAGAAAGAGTAACATAGCGTAACTCTGTTACAAACAATGTTTATTTAAATACAGAGTGCTACTTACAGTATCCAACCTCAATCACTATGAGGTATCACATATGCGTATAAAACAATTTGTATCACATGTAGTATATATTTAGTTTGCTTGACCTCAGATGTTGCACAAACTGTAGGGGGATATAGAACTTAAAAACCACTATTTGCTAAATACATTCGCAAATACAGAAAGTGGTGAGTAAAAACGCTTTTTTAGCGATACTTTTTTAAAAGGTATGGTATGTTAAAAAAGCGAGCAGCCGGAAAACAACACCCTACAAACATTTTTACTTTTCCACAATTTGGGGATTCGTTGTTTGGCACAATTAAGCATAAAAGTTATAAGTGCAATTTAAAATGCACATGTTATTTTGGCCATTTTATTAAATAGACATATCTTAGGATCACAAGATATATCAAATGCAACTGCTTTAGTTATCTCTCTCGTAATTATGGTCCAATATGGAGAAATTAAGGAACAATCCCACCAAACGTGGGACAAAGTACCTAAATGTCCACATTCCCTCCAGCATAAAGCTGTGGATTTTGGATAAATTGATGCAAGTCTATGGGGCGCAAGGCACCATCTACAAAGAAGTTTCAGATTTGTTGCATTGATGCCTACAGATGACAAAAAGGACCCCATATGGTGGAATTTATGGGACCATTCTTTCTCTGATATTTTAAAAACAAATTCCTCTTCACATCTATCTGTATAAGAGCGCAGGTGATATAGGAGGATTTGCTGATAATGGATAGGGTCCCTCTAACAGTATGTTGTTGATGACATAAAGTTTCAAAGGGAGTGAGTGGTCTAATTTTAAATTTATCTGGATGTGTAGATAAATAGTGTGTTAATTGTGAGTATTGGTACCAGTGGTTAAAGGGAGGTATATGTTTAGTTAAAGGGACATGAAAACCAATTTTTTCTTTCATGATTCAGAAAGAGAATACAATTTTAAATAACTTTCTATTTTACTTCTATTATCTAATTTGCTTCATTGTCTTGGTATCCTTTGTTGAAAAAGCTGCAATGCATTACTGGGAGCTAGTTAACACATTGGGGACGATTTATGAAGATGCGGGTGGACATGATGAGCTGTAGCAGATCATTTCCGACTGACATTGATAAATGCTGACAGCATATGCTGTGAAATGCTTGTGTAATGCCGCCCCCTGCACATTGATTGACACCCCCTGCACATTGGCCGCTAGCAGGGGTGTCAATCATCCCAATCGTATCCGATCGGGATGATTGCTGTCCGCCGCCTCGGAGGTGGCGGACGAGTTAAGGAGTAGTGGTCTTAAGACCGCTGCTTCTTAACTTATGTTTCCGGCGAGCCTGAAGGCTCGCGCAGAAACAGCATAAATGTGCAGCCACCCGCAGCTACTGAGCCTACCTAGATATCCTTTTCAACAAAGTATAATGAGAGAAGAAAAAAAAATAGATAAAAGAAGCAACTTGGAAAGTTGTTTTAAATCACATGCTGTTTCGGAATCATGAATGAAAACATTTGGGTTTCATGTCCCTTTAAAGGGACACAATACGCAAATGTTGAAGCACATGAAACTGATGTAGCATAGCTGTAAAAAGCTGACTAGAAAATATCACCTGAACATCACTATGTAAAAAAAGGAAGATATTTGACCTCAAATGTCCTAAGTATTCACACCCCACTTTAAAGAGACTTTAAGCAGCCAGTCAGAATGGTTGTCCCAGGACAAGCTAGGGAGTGTGCATCTGTCATATGCTGGCACAGTCATGTTATTTTCCTATTCAGTTTAAGTAAGTTCTATGAAATATCATGAGATCACAGCAAAGGCAAAGCATTACCTCAGCACTGCTGATGCTGATTGGCTATTGTTTTTTTTTCTCAACTTGGAGCTGGACAGCATCTGAAGTATAACAGTTTACAGAGCACTTATTCTGGCGACCTGAAGACATTTTGAGGTAAAATATCTTCGCTTTTTAACATAGAGATGCTCAGGTAATATTTTCTACAGTAATGCTGCATCACTTTCAAGCAGGGATAGGCACAGACAAAGGCCGGACATTTTCCAAAGTACAGACCTTAGTGAAGGACACCAAGGTACATTTGAAATTAAAAACATTATTTTATAATGATTGGTGTTATTATACTGATGCAGATACCACTGATCCTATAACCAGCCCTCCTTTGGTTATACCTGGGATGATAGCAGGATGTGATGTCACTAGCTGGTGGGCGGGGCTTAGGTCCGGTGTCTGTGTCGCAGTTAGTTTAGTACAATCAACCTGTCTGGATGTGTATTGCTATGCTCTGTAATAAAATAGAGTTGTACCATTATTGCTGTGTCCTGCATATGTCCTGCATCTCATGACATGGTGTCAGAAGTTCTGGACTACGCTTCTGTTTCTGATGATGACGATGTCAAAGTTTACCCCACCTGAGCCTTTTGACTTTTCTCAGCCTGCAGCTTGGCCCACATGGCGTCAGCGGTTTCAGCGCTTCAGGATTGCATCCAAACTGAACAAGGAGAGTGGTGAAGTACAAGTTAATTCTCTTTTATACTCTATGGGGAAAGATGTAGAGCCAGTGTTCAATGCTTTTACTTTCCAAGAAGGGGAAGAAGTTAACTTTGATATAGTTATGGATAAACTCAGTGCCCACTTTGTGCCCAAAAGAAATGTGATTCATGAGAGAGCTTGTTTTCACAAACGTAATCAGCGTGTGGGAGAATCTGTGGAGTCATTTTTGCGCAGCCTGTATGAATTAGCTGAATTCTGTGAGTTTGGTGTTGCTAAAGAAGAGCAAATCAGAGACAGAATAGTTATTGGAATTGCAGATGCTGAAGTCTCCCTGAAGCTGCAGTTAGAGCCTGATTTAACATTAGACGGGGCTATTAGGATGGCCCGCCAGAGTGAACTGGTGAAAAAGCAAAGTGCTGATCTGAGGTCTGAGAGTATTGTGGATGAAGTGCAACAGTCTAGGAAAATTACTAGTGAAAGGCACAGTGTGAGCGGTAGATCTAAAGTACTGGAAAGGCCTAGAAGTGGATGGGCGCAACATGGCCGATGCACACGGTGCTACCGGGCTCATGATCAGAGTGCTATATGCCCGGCCAGAGATAAAAGATGCAGAAAATGTAACAGAATAGGCCATTTTGAAGTGGTGTGTAAAACTGAATACATTAAGGAGATGCAGGTGGACAGTGACCAGGAGGGTCAGGAAGTGTCTTTTGTGGGGTCTGTTGTGGAACGGACAAGCTCAGAGGAAGATTGGAAAGTTACCTTTACTGTAATGGGAGCCAATGTTGATTTTAAGATTGACACAGGAGCAGATATCACTGTAATGTCTTTTGCTGAATTTATGAGACTGCCTCGACAGCCCCAGCTGGCGAAGGTTACTACAAATGTTCATAGTCCTGGTGGCCGCATTGATTGTGTGGGGAAATTTCTTGCCAGCTGTGAGTACAAACAAAGGAAGTTCACCATGTGGGTGCATGTGATCCGAGGTCAGTGTGTTAACAGTTTATTGAGCAGAAAAGCAGCCTGTGACTTGGGCCTCGTGGCCAGAGTGAATGAGATCTCTGAAGATATGTTTGGCGAGTTGGGCCTACTGAGCTGCAAACCTGTCCGTATAGCACTTAAAAGTGACGCAGTCCCGTACAGTATTTCTACTCCTCGTAGAATTCCGTTCCCGCTTATGCCTCAAGTGGAGAAAGAGCTCATGCGCATGAAGTCTATGGGGGTTATTGAAGAGGTTGTTGAAGCAACTGATTGGTGTGCCCCCATTGTTCCAGTTGCAAAGAAAAACGGAAAGGTGCGCATCTGTGTGGACCTGAAAAGGTTGAATGAGGCAGTGAAGAGGGAGAGATTTGTGCTGCCGACACTGGAAGATATAGCCCCGAAGTTGGCTGGGGCGAAGTTCTTTTCCACATTAGACGCTTCTAGCGGCTTTTGGCAGATCCCCCTGGATCCAAAGTGCCGCAAACTGACTACCTTTATCACTCCGGTAGGTCGGTTCTGTTTCTGCAGACTTCCCTTTGGGATATCCTCCGCTCCTGAGATCTTTCAGAGGGAAATGAGTTCTCTCCTGAGTGGCCACGTGGGCACAGCAGTCGTCATGGACGACATTCTAGTGTATGGGTCTACAGTGGAGGAGCATGATCAGCGTTTGAGTTGTGTGCTGCAGGCTATCAAAGAGTCTGGGCTGAAGCTGAATAAAGAAAAATGTCATTTTAGGAAAACTGAATTATGCTACTTTGGGCATATCATCAACGGGGATGGCATCAAGCCGGACCCCGAGAAAATTCGGGCTATCGAACAGATGAAAAGCCCTTCTGATGTACATGAGCTGAGACAGATATTGGGCCTAGTAAATTACGTGGGCAAGTTTCTTCCAGATTTATCTACAGTTTTGCACCCTATCACAGAGTTGCTTAAGAAAGATGTTGCCTGGGTCTGGGGACCCTCACAAGAAAAAGCGTTCCTGCATGCTAAGTCCCTGCTGGGGTCTGCCCCAGTGCTGGGGTTCTACGACCCTTCAAAAAAGACTGTGGTTAGTGCTGATGCAAGCAGTTATGGGTTGGGGGCTGCACTCCTGCAGCTGAATGACAACAAACTACAGCCCATCGCCTACTGTTCCCGCACACTGACGGCTGCGGAGTCAAAATACGCTCAAATTGAGAAAGAGTGCCTGGCTGCAGTTTGGGCCTGTGAGCGCTTTCAGCGTTATCTAGTGGGTTTGGAGAAATTTAGTCTGGAAACTGACCACAAACCGCTAGTCCCTCTTATCAATTCTTATGACATCGACAAAACACCCTTGAGATGCCAGAGACTTTTAATGAGACTGCTCAGGTTCAATGTTCAGGCAGTGCATGTGCCGGGGAAGCAGCTGGTTGTGGCAGATACACTGTCCAGGCTCCCGCTGGCTGCTGCTGAAGAATCCTCTACAGAATCGGATGTAAAAGTGTATGTTGATTCAGTTCTGGCCTCTAAGTCCATTTCTTCAAGGAAACTGGAAGAGATAAAGAAAGAGACATATTTGGACACAGATCTGCAAGAAGTTATAAGGTACATAAGAGATGGCTGGCCCGAGAGCCGGGCAGCCTGGATGTCTTTAAATGCTTACCAGCCAGAGAGGTCGCAGCTCACGGAGCTGGAGGGGTTGGTGCTGTTCCAAGACCGTATTGTAATTCCTGTCAGCATGAGGAAGGAGATGTTAAACAGGATTCATGATGGCCACTTAGGCATTACAAAGTGCAGAGAAAGAGCAGCTACAGCTGTGTGGTGGCCTGGGATCAGCTCCGACATTGCAAATCACGTGTCTAAATGTGCCTTTTGCCGGGAACGCCGGCCTACTCAGAGAAGGGAGCCCTTAATGTCTACTCCGCTGCCTGCGGGGCCGTGGCAGAAAATAGCTGCTGATTTGTGCGAACTGCACGGGAAAAAGTTTCTTGTTGTTATCGACTACTATTCCAGGTATTTGGAAATAGCACCCCTGAATGATATCACAAGTCAGGCCGTTATCATTCGCCTGAAGAGCTTGTTCGCCCGCTGGGGCATTCCAATGGAGCTGGTGAGTGATAATGGCATGCAGTTCGCTTCTACAGAGTTCAGTGCTTTCAGCAGGGAATATGATTTTGTACATTCCACGTCAAGTCCACATTATCCGCAGGCCAACGGAATGGCTGAAAGGGCAGTTCAAACAACAAAATTCATCCTAAAGCAATCTGAACCGTACCTAGCCCTCTTGTCATACAGGGCGACGCCCATTCAAGCCACCGGGTTTAGCCCGGCACAGCTGATGCTAGGACGCCAGATTCGCACCACTTTACCCTCAGTGGGTGTCTTCAAGCCGCCTGGCCCTGTTCCTCGGGACGAAGTCCTTAGGAGGGATGAAGAGGCCAAAAAGGGTTATCGTTTCTTCTACGACAGGAGACATTCTGTCAGGCCTTTACAGGAACTGAAAGCGGGCCAAAGTGTCAGAATTAAACTGGATGATGAGAAGAAATGGAAGACGCCTGCTACGGTAGTGGGCCGCTCTCCAGAACCAAGGTCTTACACAGTCCTTACAGAGGGAGGGACGGTTACACGCCGTAACCGAAGACATCTTCAGCCTGTACCTGAGAGTCTGGAACCGGATACCTCAGTACCACCGCCGGTGGGATCTCCTGTTCTAAGAGAGGTGCCTTCCCCTCAGCAAGATCATAGCGGGGATATATCTTTGCCTCCAGCAGACTCTTGTTCACCATCTTCTGTATCAGAGGACAATTCATGCAAAGTTACATCAAGCGGAAGAGTGGTGAGGCTTCCGGCCCGATACAGGGACTGACTTTAGCTAGAACAGTGACCGGAAGTATGGGCAGAATAATCCCATGGTCACTGTGGACTAGGGTAGTCTACCCCGATGTCCAAGTCAGGATGTAATTTGTTTGTTCATGTTTTCTAATATATCTGTTTTTATAATGTTCTAAAACAAAATGTTGTGTATACCCTGTTGGTGTACCTTGTTGTTTAATATATGTGAATGTATGCTTTGCCTTTGAAAAAGGGGAAGATGTGATGATAGCAGGATGTGATGTCACTAGCTGGTGGGCGGGGCTTAGGTCCGGTGTCTGTGTCGCAGTTAGTTTAGTACAATCAACCTGTCTGGATGTGTATTGCTATGCTCTGTAATAAAATAGAGTTGTACCATTATTGCTGTGTCCTGCATATGTCCTGCATCTCATGACAATACCCATGAGCCAATGTCACTACTGTGTCTTTGTATAGTGCTTGGTGTTATTATACTGATGCAGATACCACTGATCCTATAACAAGCCCTCCTCTGGCTATACCCATGTGCCTGTGTCATTATATAGCGCTGGGTGTTAATATACTGATGCAGATACCACTGACCTTATAACCAGCCCTTGTCTGGCTATACCCATGTGCCAGTGTCACTACTGTGTCTTTGTATATAGCTGGGTGTTATTATACAGATGCAGATACACATCCAGTATTTCACTCAGGCTTTATTTATTCCATAACTTATCACCCAATATCTCTAGCGGTCTCTTGACAAGCCACTAACTTTATTCACACTACATAATTTTTTTATTCCTATTATTTAATCAGAAAGAAAAGATATACTAAGGTTGTGGCGGACACTGCAAGGGCTAGTCATGGACACCAGTGTCCATGTACGGACACCTTGCCTATCACTGTTTTCAAGTGCTTTAGCATATGAGTATTATGTCTCTTTAATTCTCTCTTGTGTTTTAATTTACCATCTACTAGTACATTAGCAAAAGGGATCACTGTGTTTATAGTATTAGGTATTGGTAGAGGGATTCATTGTCCTAAGGAAAAAGAAGGATTATGTAATATGGGAGTTAAGGGGGGAATGAGTTGTTGAGACAGTAGGACATTTCTGAATGACTTGTCTCCATGATTAAATAGTTTTTTGGACCAAAGTATATGTGGTAGGTAAAATCTTTCTATATGGTGGAGACAGCATCAAATATAACGTTTTAAAAGCAATGGGTTTCTATATCTGAGCCACTAGGTTGTACTTGCCTCCTTGGCCAAAATTTGCCAGTCCTCCCCTGCAACATGGTCTTTTTTAACTTTATTTACAACTAGATTAGTCTGAAATAAACTTACTAAGAAAAAAAATCATGTTGTCTTTGAGCCTGTTACTTCTAAATTAGTCTTTTAGTTTTCTGTAATTAGTCCCTATGTAAGACATCATTCTTCACTCTAAAAGAGTTTTTATTAATATTCCCTTATTGGCCAGCAGTAGCTAGAGTCATCTCTATTGCCCTTTTTATGAAGAGGTCCTACATTAGCAATTCTCCAAACATTTAAAACAGGAATAATGAACCTATTAAACCAATACCTAAGATGGCACTCAAAACAAATTTGATGGCCTCTGCCTTGTATACCACCATACAATTTGGTTTAATTGGCAGTGATTGTAGTGCTTAAAGGGACACTGAACCCAATTTTTTTCTTTTGTGATTCATATAGAGCAAGCAATTTTAAGCAACTTTCTAATTTACTCCTATTATAAATTTGTCTTTGTTCTCTTGCTTTCTTTTTTTGAAAAAGAAGGCATCTAAGCTAATGAGCCAGCCAATTTGTGGTTCAGTACCATGGACAGCAGTTTTTTATTGGTGCTGTCCAATCAGCAAGGACAACCCAGGTTGTTCACCAAAAATGGGCCGGCATCTAAACTTAAATTATTGATTTTCAAATAAAGATACCAAGAGAATGAAGAAAAATTGATAATAGGAGTAAATTAGAAAGCTGCTTAAAAACATAATTTATGTAAGAACTTACCTGATAAATTCATTTCTTTCATATTAGCAAGAGTCCATGAGCTAGTGACGTATGGGATATACATTCCTACCAGGAGGGGCAAAGTTTCCCAAACCTCAAAATGCCTATAAATACACCCCTCACCACACCCACAATTCAGTTTAACGAATAGCCAAGAAGTGGGGTGATAAAAAAGTGCGAAAGCATATAAAATAAGGAATTGGAATAATTGTGCTTTATACAAAAATCATAACCACCACAAAAAAAGGGCGGGCCTCATGGACTCTTGCTAATATGAAAGAAATGAATTTATCAGGTAAGTTCTTACATAAATTATGTTTTGTTTCATGTAATTAGCAAGAGTCCATGAGCTAGTGACGTATGGGATAATGACTACCCAAGATGTGGATCTTTCCACACAAGAGTCACTAGAGAGGGAGGGATAAAATAAAGACAGCCAATTCCTGCTGAAAATAATCCACACCCAAAATAAAGTTTAATGAAAAACATAAGCAGAAGATTCAAACTGAAACCGCTGCCTGAAGTACTTTTCTACCAAAAACTGCTTCAGAAGAAGAAAATACATCAAAATGGTAGAATTTAGTAAAAGTATGCAAAGAGGACCAAGTTGCTGCTTTGCAAATCTGATCAATCGAAGCTTCATTCCTAAACGCCCAGGAAGTAGAAACTGACCTAGTAGAATGAGCTGTGATCCTCTGAGGCGGAGTTTTACCCGACTCAACATAGGCAAGATGAATTAAAGATTTCAACCAAGATGCCAAAGAAATGGCAGAAGCTTTCTGGCCTTTTCTAGAACCGGAAAAGATAACAAATAGACTAGAAGTCTTTCATAAAGACTTAGTAGCTTCAACATAATATTTCAAAGCTCTAACAACATCCAAAGAATGCAACGATTTCTCCTTAGAATTCTTAGGATTAGGACATAATGAAGGAACCACAATTTCTCTACTAATGTTGTTGGAATTCACAACTTTAGGTAAAAATTCAAAAGAAGTTCGCAACACCGCCTTATCCTGATGAAAAATCAGAAAAGGAGACTCACAAGAAAGAGCAGATAATTCAGAAACTCTTCTGGCAGAAGAGATTGCCAAAAGGAACAAAACTTTCCAAGAAAGTAATTTAATGTCCAATGAATGCATAGGTTCAAACGGAGGAGCTTGAAGAGCCCCCAGAACCAAATTCAAACTCCAAGGAGGAGAAATTGACTTAATGACAGGTTTTATACGAACCAAAGCTTGTACAAAACAATGAATATCAGGAAGATTAGCAATCTTTCTGTGAAAAAGAACAGAAAGAGCAGAGATTTGACCTTTCAAGGAACTTGCGGACAAACCCTTATCTAAACCATCCTGAAGAAACTGTAAAATTCTCGGAATTCTGAAAGAATGCCAAGAAAAATGATGAGAAATACACCAAGAAATATAAGTCTTCCAAACTCTATAATATATCTCTCTAGATACAGATTTACGCGCCTGTAACATAGTATTAATCACAGAGTCAGAGAAACCTCTTTGACCAAGAATCAAGCGTTCAATCTCCATAACTTTAAATTTAAGGATTTCAGATCCTGATGGAAAAAAGGACCTTGCGACAGAAGGTCTGGTCTTAACGGAAGAGTCCACGGTTGGCAAGAGGCCATCCGGACAAGATCCGAGGCCATCCGGACAAGATCCGCATACCAAAACCTGTGAGGCCATGCCGGAGCTACCAGCAGAACAAACGAGCATTCCTTCAGAATCTTGGAGATTACTCTTGGAAGAAGAACTAGAGGCGGAAAGATATAGGCAGGATGATACTTCCAAGGAAGTGATAATGCATCCACTGCCTCCGCCTGAGGATCCCGGGATCTGGACAGATACCTGGGAAGTTTCTTGTTTAGATGAGACGCCATCAGATCTATTTCTGGAAGTTCCCACATTTGAACAATCTAAAGAAATACCTCTGGGTGAAGAGACCATTCGCCCGGATGCAACGTTTGGCGACTGAGATAATCCGCTTCCCAATTGTCTATACCTGGGATATGAACCGCAGAGATTAGACAGGAGCTGGATTCCGCCCAAACCAGAATTCGAGATACTTCTTTCATAGCCAGAGGACTGTGAGTCCCTCCTTGATGATTGATGTATGCCACAGTTGTGACATTGTCTGTCTGAAAACAAATGAACGATTCTCTCTTCAGAAGAGGCCAAAACTGAAGAGCTCTGAAAATTGCACGGAGTTCCAAAATATTGATCGGTAATCTCACCTCCTGAGATTCCCAAACTCCTTGTGCTATCAGAGATCCCCACACTGCTCCCCAACCTGTGAGACTTGCATCTGTTGAAATTACAGTCCAGGTCGGAAGCACAAAAGAAGCCCCCTGAATTAAACGATGGTGATCTGTCCACCACGTTAGAGAGTGTCGTACAATCGGTTTTAAAGATATTAATTGAGATATCTTTGTGTAATCCTTGCACCATTGATTCAGCATACAGAGCTGAAGAGGTCGCATATGAAAACGAGCAAAGGGGATTGCGTCCGATGCAGCAGTCATAAGACCTAGAATTTCCATGCATAAGGCTACCGAAGGGAATGATTGTGACTGAAGATTTCGACAAGCTGAAATCAATTTTAGACGTCTCTTGTCTGTCAAAGACAGAGTCATGGACACTGAATCTATTTGGAAACCCAGAAAGGTTACCCTTGTCTGAGGAATCAATGAACTTTTTGGTAAATTTATCCTCCAACCATGATTTTGAAGAAACAACACAAGTCGATTCGTATGAGATTCTGCTAAATGTAAAGACTGAGCAAGTACCAAGATATCGTCCAAATAAGGAAATACCACAATACCCTGTTCTCTGATTACAGACAGAAGGGCACCGAGAACCTTTGTAAAAATTCTTGGAGCTGTAGCTAGGCCAAACGGCAGAGCCACAAACTGGTAATGCTTGTCCAGAAAAGAGAATCTCAGGAACTGATAATGATCTGGATGAATCGGAATATGCAGATATGCATCCTGTAAATCTATTGTGGACATATAATGCCCTTGCTGAACAAAAGGCAAGATAGTCCTTACAGTTACCATTTTGAACGTTGGTATCCTTACATAACGATTCAATATTTTTAGATCCAGAACTGGTCTGAAGGAATTCTCCTTCTTTGGTACAATGAAGAGATTTGAATAAAACCCCATCCCCTGTTCCAGAACTAGAACTGGCATAATTACTCCAGCCAACTCTAGATCTGAAACACAATTCAGAAATGCTTGAGCTTTCACTGGATTTACTGGGACACGGGAAAGAAAAAATCTCTTTGCAGGAGATCTCATCTTGAAACCAATTCTGTACCCTTCTGAAACAATGTTCTGAATCCAAAGATTGTGAACAGAATTGATCCAAATTTCTTTGAAAAAATGTAACCTGCCCCCTACCAGCTGAGCTGGAATGAGGGCCGCACCTTCATGTGGACTTAGAAGCAGGCTTTGCCTTTCTAGAAGGCTTGGATTTATTCCAGACTGGAGATGGTTTCCAAACTGAAACTGCTCCTGAGGATGAAGGATCAGGCTTTTGTTCTTTGTTGAAACGAAAGGAACGAAAACGATTATTAGCCCTGTTTTTACCCTTAGATTTTTTATCCTGTGGTAAAAAAGTTCCTTTCCCACCAGTAACAGTTGAGATAATAGAATCCAACTGAGAACCAAATAATTTGTTACCCTGGAAAGAAATGGAAAGTAGAGTTGATTTAGAAGCCATATCAGCATTCCAAGTCTTAAGCCATAAAGCTCTTCTAGCTAAAATAGCTAGAGACATAAACCTGACATCAACTCTGATAATATCAAAAATGGCATCACAGATAAAATTATTAGCATGCTGAAGAAGAATAATATATTATGAGAATCATGATCCGTTACTTGTTGCGCTAAAGTTTCCAACCAAAAAGTTGAAGCTGCAGCAACATCAGCCAATGATATAGCAGGTCTAAGAAGATTACCTGAACACAGATAAGCTTTTCTTAGAAAGGATTCAATTTTCCTATCTAAAGGATCCTTAAACGAAGTACCATCTGACGTAGGAATAGTAGTACGTTTAGCAAGGGTAGAAATAGCCCCATCAACTCTAGGGATTTTGTCCCAAAATTCTAATCTGTCAGACGGCACAGGATATAATTGCTTAAAACGTTTAGAAGGAGTAAATGAATTACCCAATTTATCCCATTCTTTAGAAATTACTTCAGAAATAGCATTAGGAACAGGAAAAACTTCTGGAATAACCACAGGAGATTTAAATACCTTATCTAAACGTTTAGAATTAGTATCAAGAGGACCAGAATCCTCTATTTCTAAAGCAATTAGTACTTCTTTAAGTAAAGAACGAATAAATTCCATTTTAAATAAATATGAAGATTTATCAGCATCAATCTCTGAGACAGAATCCTCTGAACCAGAAGAGTCATCAGAATCAGAATGATGATGTTCATTTAAAAATTCATCTGTAGGGAGAGAAGTTTTAAAAGATTTTTTTATGTTTTCTAGAAGGAGAAATAACAGACATAGCCTTCTTGATGGATTCAGAAACAAAATCTCTTATGTTATCAGGAACATTCTGCACCTTAGATGTTGAAGGAACTGCAACAGGCAATGGTACATTACTAAAGGAAATATTATCTGCATTAACAAGTTTGTCATGACAATGAATACAAACAACAGCCGGAGGAATAGCTACCAAAAGTTTACAGCAGATACACTTAGCTTTGGTAGTTCCAGCACTAGACAGCGATTTTCCTGAAGTATCTTCTGACTCAGATGCAACGTGAGACATCTTGCAATATGTAAGAGAAAAAACAACATATAAAGCAAAATTGATCAAATTCCTTAAATGACAGTTTCAGGAATGGGAAAAAATGCCATAGAACAAGCTTCTAGCAACAAGAAGCAATGAAAAATGAGACTTAAATAATGTGGAGACAAAAGCGACGCCCATATTTTTTAGCGCCAAATAAGACGCCCACATTATTTGACGCATAAATGCTTTTGGCGCCAAAAATGACGCCACATCCGGAACGCCAACATTTTTGGCGCAAAAGAACGTCAAAAAATGACGCAACTTCCGGCGACACGTATGACGCCGGAAACGGAAAAGATTTTTTGCGCCAAAAAAGTCAGCGCCAAGAATGACGCAATAAAATGAAGCATTTTCAGCCCCCGCGAGCCTAACAGCCCACAGGGAAAAAAGAGTCAAATTTTTAAGGTAAGAAAAAATGTTTGATTCAAATGCATTATCCCAAATATGAAACTGACTGTCTGAAAATAAGGAATGTTGAACATTCTGAGTCAAGGCAAATAAATGTTTGAATACATATATTTAGAACTTTATAAACAAAGTGCCCAACCATAGCTTAGAGTGTCACAGAAAATAAGATTTACTTACCCCAGGACACTCATCTACATGTTTGTAGAAAGCCAAACCAGTACTGAAACGAGAATCAGCAGAGGTAATGGTATATAAATAAGAGTATATCGTCGATCTGAAAAGGGAGGTAAGAGATGAATCTCTACGACCGATAACAGAGAACCTATGAAATAGACCCCGTAGAAGGAGATCACTGCATTCAAATAGGCAATACTCTCCTCACATCCCTCTGACATTCACTGCACGCTGAGAGGAAAACCGGGCTCCAACTTGCTGCGGAGCGCATATCAACGTAGAATCTAGCACAAACTTACTTCACCACCTCCATAGGAGGCAAAGTTTGTAAAACTGAATTGTGGGTGTGGTGAGGGGTGTATTTATAGGCATTTTGAGGTTTGGGAAACTTTGCCCCTCCTGGTAGGAATGTATATCCCATACGTCACTAGCTCATGGACTCTTGCTAACTACATGAAAGAAATTGCATGCTCTATCTGAATCATGAAAGAAAAAATTTGGGTACAGTGTCCCTTTAATAATAGAATAACACAAATCATTTCTTAGTAGATGATTGCAAATTTGGGCAAACTCTCTCAAATAGATGTGCAAACCCTGATAAAACAAATCCGATAATTGTGCAGGTAAAGATTTCTTTAAAACCCGAAGATGAATATGATCTGGACCCACAGACCTATTAACGTTTATTTATTTTTTTAAATTACACTTTTTTCCATATTTTTTACTATGCATTTAACCCTTGCTATTGTCACACTGTGTGGTTGCCAAGCTGATTGTTTTGAAGCCGGGTTTGTGCAGCTCTTAATTTTTTTATTTTTTTGGTGCTAGGTCATTTGGTATCTGCTCAGCGCAGGTTTTTCCACCTCTATGTCTGGTGTTCCACTTTGTGTCTCACCCATCTGTTGTAGCTTTCTTACTGGGTGCACACTATTGTTTTGATGAATCTCTGATCTGCCGACTATTCTTTGCATATTCCCCTATACTTCTAAGTCAGAATGTTACTGAACTCTACCTGAAAACTAGATTTTTGAGCTGTCACTTTGTACCTCACTGCCAGATTGTACCTGACCCAGTGACTCTTCTTTCGATTGATCCTTTTGCCCTGTTGTCTAGACCCATCTGTGCCTGAGTCAGCCAATCCTGTCTTACTAATTACACCTGTATCTACTAGGATACCGGTGTCTGCTGTCCCTCCCTCTTTTTCAGAAGCTTCCTCCACCGTCCTGCTATATTGATGGTTATATCTCGGGTCCTACATAGTGTGTTGGAATAGTGTGTCTAATTCATTACTCATCCACTATGTCCCTTTCTGGATGGACAACTAGAGCTATGGCGTTAAACAGGCAAAACATTACTCTGGGATATAGCATATTCCTGCTCCAAATAAGGATGCAATTGGTGAGAAAAACAGGAGAGCTATACGTATGTTTGCTTCATTCTCCATCTGTATCCTAATCTGGAGAAACACAGGAGGGAAATCATTAAAAAAAAATTACTAAATGGTGCCTTTTACTGTTACACTAAAATGTCCATTTAAAGGTAAACAGAACACCCTGAAATTATAATATATTTCTGTTGTCTTGCTATAGAATAACAGCAAAGTACTTGCAAATTAACACCTTGTTTGATGCAATTATTTTTTAATAGCCAAACTTTACCCACTTGCTGTATTTGGAGGAGGCAATCAGGACTTATTTCTGAAGAAGAGAAGGCTAACCACGATCATTATGTTTGTATAAACTGCATTGTTTTCCAGTTGTTATCTGCTGAAACAAGATAAGGGGAGGTATATAGCAGGTTAGCCTTGAGATGTCAGCAGTGTGGATCTCCATTTCTTACAATTCCAATTATCAGAGCGAAATGATAGGAAAAGGTGTCAAAATAAACAATTAAAAATCTGTTTTACCAAGCATATATCAACATTTTATATTAAAATCTTAAAGGACCAGTAAACACAGCAGATTTGCATAATCAACAAATGCAAGATAACAAGACAATACAATAGCATTTACTCTGAATTTCAAATGAGTAGTAGATTCTTTTCTAACACATTTTAAAGTTATGTATATTTCCACTCCCCCTGTACCATGTGATAGCAATCAGCCAATAACAAATGCATATACGTATAGTCTGAGTTCTTGCACATGCTCAGTAGGAGCTGGTGACTCAAAAAAAGTGTAAATATAAAAGACTGTGCAAATTTTTTTTAATGGAAGTAAATTGGAAAGTTGTTTAAAATTACATGCTCTATCTGAATCATGAAAATTTAATAAAGCCTGAGTGTCCCTTTAAGGTTTTTATTGTTCCTTTCAAAATTTGAGTAGTAAATGTTTCACTAATAAAATCCTTACATTTGTTGATTTTCTGGGGTCATTATAGTAAAAAAAAAAAAAAGACATAATCACATCCATTAGAACATGTCATTTTATCACAATTGACCCTGCAACTCTATGTAAAAAATGAAATATGTGAACCTAATTGCACACAGTGCACAACTTAAAATAAATTATTATTCAACCAAACCACAAAGGAAGCTCCGGTTTAAATCAAAATGTCCTTTTTATTCAACCGACTTATTAGGTGACTTGATTTTTCTCATAAAAGGAGCAGAGATAAACAATCATAGTGTTGCAATATATTCACATTCTTCAGCGCTACAAATAGCTCTATGTAAACAGCAATATCAATAATCTCTGGATCAATATCTTCAGATTTATGTAAATCAATTTAAGAACATTTAAAATAAGGAGAATATATAGCCCAAAGTACATACCAGTAACGTTAAAAAAAAAAACGCTGCCCACTCTAGGGATATACACAGAATAAGCCGTTATCTGCAGCCCCGGGTGTAACCAAGACAAACAGGATTACATTAGAGACCATCCTGGAGTCATTTGCTGATCATCAAACTACTTTAGAAGTCATTAGCACATTATCAGACATCTTCAGGCTCGTAAAGTCATCAGCTAAAGTAAAATATTCTGGGTGATGACTTCAGCATGATTAGCAGATTACCTTACTGATTTCTTCACAAGCATGAACAGCCAGTGAATGACTCTAGTCATCTCATTTAAATATTTCGGCCTGTGGACATACTTCAGGATGACTTCTGATGACTTGTCTGAAGTCATCAATTACTTCAGAATGACTCCAGGAAGATCATAATTTTTGACTACGGTAATAACAGAGTCTATGAACGCCCTCTTTGTATTCCGGGTTGTCCTCTGCTTGTGGCACACCTCCTTCACCGCTTATCACAGCTTTTTCAAGCAAACAACTTATTCTCTTGCAAAATGAGCACCTAGAAATTCTTAGGGTAGCCACTGCCAATTGCCAATAGTGACATAAGGTAGTTGACATGCTGAGAACTAAGTTTAATTTTGCCTCTTCTGAGCATGGGCAAGAAACTGACTTCCTGATTCTCTAGCATTCACTGAACAGCCAGCTCAAGTTGCTCTGAAATATTTATGACATCAATCTATATATGCCTTCCTGTAGAGACCCCAGCCCCCCTTGTAAAGTAATGGACCCTGCAGAAATGAAGTTACAAAATAGGAAACAAAAGGTAAAATAATTTTAAAGTGATAAATAATACATATTGCAAAGACTTCTATTAAGTATAACTTAGCCACTGCTTAGTGCTTTTTTATTACAATGAGTGTATTTCAGTTTTGAATGAAAGCATTTTTGAAGTAACCTGTATGAGCATAAATGCTTTTAGTAAACATTATTACTGCTTAACGGACATACATAGATATACTGATGATGCCCAGTGCACCATATTCGAACACTGTTTCTGCTTTAGAGTCCTGGGGCGCAATCCAATATACAGCACATGTTTCGGCGCAAGCGTGGAAACCTGCGCCGCCGGTAGTTTCACCTCGCACAGCGACCTATCACATATATGACGCCGACAGTTGCTAAAGTGCCGTAAGTCTGACAAACTAGCGATGTCCAGAAATCAGCAGAAGTACAAATTTCTGGAGTCACCAGTGACTTACGGCACTTTAGAAACTGCCGCCGCCTTAAAAAACTAACTAAAATATTAAATCTCCCGTAACTGTCTAACACGCCTCCCAAAAATAGCCCGACACGTATACCCCTCTATCCGCAATCCCCCCTCTGACTCCTAACAATAAATGTATTAACCCCTAAACCACCGCTCCCGGACCCCGCCGCCACCTATATTATATGTATTACCCCCTAATCTGACCCCCCTACACCGCCGCCACCGATATTAAATGTATTACCCCCTAATCTAATCCCCCTACACCGCCGCCAGCTATATTATATGTACTACCCCCTAATCTGACCCCCTTACACCGCCGCCACCTATATTAAATGTATTAAACCCTAATGTGAGCCCCCTACACCGCCGCCACCTATATTAAATTTATTAACCCCTAATCTAATCCCCCTACATCGCCGCCACCTATATTCAATTTATTAACCCCTAATCTAATCCCCCTACACCGCCGCCACCTATTTTAAATTTATTAACCCCTAAACCTAATTCTAACCCTAACACCCCCTAACTTAATTATTATTGAAATAAATCTAAATAATATTAATATTATTAACTAAATTATTCCTATTTAAAACTAAATACTTACCTATAAAATAAATCCTAAAATAGCTACAATATAATTAATAATTACATTGTAGCTATTTTAGGGTTTATTTTTATTTTACAGGTAACTTTGTATTTATTTTAACTAGGTACAATAGCTATTAAATAGTTAATAACTATTTAATAGCTACCTAGTTAAAATAATTACCAAATTACCTGTAAAATAAATCCTAAACTAAGTTACCATTACACCTAACACTACACTATCAATAAATTAATTAAATAAACTACAATTATCTAAAGTAAAATACAATTAAATACACCAAACCATATTACAAAAAAAACAAACACTAAATTACAAAAGATAAAAAAAGATTACAAGAATTTTAAGCTAATTACACCTAATCTAAGCCCCCTAATAAAATAAAAAATCCCCCCAAAATAATAAAATTTCCCTACCCTAAACTAAATTAAAAAAGTAATCAGCTCTATTACCAACCCTTAAAAGGGCCTTTTGCGGGGCATTGCCCCAAAGTAATCAGCTCTTTTACCTGTAAAAAAAAAGAACCCCCCCATTACAACCCACCACCCACACACCCCTACTCTTAAACCCACCCGATCCCCCCTTAAAAAAAACCTAAGTCTAACCCCCAAGTGGTCCTTACCTGTCCTGAAGACCGGCGGAGAAGGTCCTGTTCCAGGCGGAGAAGTCTTCTTCCAGGCGGCGACCTCTTCTTCTTCCAGGAACCAGCCGGCGTGGAGCGGAGGAGTTGAAGACAGATGACCGCGGAGCTGAAGACCGTCCACTCTGAAGACAGCCGTCTGGTTCCTGGAAGAAGAAGAGGTCGCCGCCTGGAAGAAGACTTCTCCGCCTGGAACAGGACCTTCTCCGCCGGTCTTCAGGACAGGTAAGGACCACTTGGGGGTTAGACTTAGGTTTTT
Organism: Bombina bombina; assembly: GCF_027579735.1. Classification (NCBI taxonomy): domain Eukaryota; kingdom Metazoa; phylum Chordata; class Amphibia; order Anura; family Bombinatoridae; genus Bombina; species Bombina bombina. The sequence goes on along the minus strand of NC_069500.1, from coordinate 92,736,734 downwards.
TTAAGGGGGGATCGGGTGGGTTTTAGAGTAGGGGTGTGTGGGTGGTGGGTGTTGTTCTTTTTTTTACAGGTAAAAGAGCTGATTACTGTGGGGCAATGCCCCGCAAAAGGCCCATTTAAGGGCTGGTAATAGAGCTGATTACTTTTTTAATTTAGTTTAGGGTAGGGAAATTTTATTATTTTGGTGGGCTTTTTTTATTTTATTAGGGGGCTTAGATTAGGAGTAATTAGTTTAAAATTCTTGTAATTTTTTTTAATTTTTTGTAATTTAGTGTTTGTTTTTTTTGTAATATAGTTTAGTGTATTTAATTGTATTTTAGTTTAGATAATTGTAGTTTATTTAATTGATTTATTGATAGTGTAGTGTTAGGTGTAATGGTAACTTAGGTTAGGATTTATTTTACAGGTAATTTGGTAATTATTTTAACTAGGTAGCTATTAAATAGTTATTAACTATTTAATAGCTATTGTACCTAGTTAAAATAAATACAAAGTTACCTTTAAAATAAATATAAACCCTAAAATAGCTACAATGTAATTATTAATTATATTGTAGCTATCTTAGGGTTTATTTTATAGGTAAGTATTTAGTTTTAAATAGGAATGATTTAGTTAATAATATTAATATTATTTAGATTTATTTCAATAATAATTAAGTTAGGGGGTGTTAGGGTTAGACTTAGGTTTAGGGGTTAATAAATTTAATATAGGTGGCGGCGGTGTAGGGGGATCATATTAGGGGTTAATATATTTAAAATTGGTGGCGGCGGTGTAGGGGGATCATATTAGGGGTTAATATAGTTAAAATAGGTGGCGGCGGGGTAGGGGGCTCAGATTAGGGGTTAATGTAGGTGGCGGCGGGGTAGGGGGGTCACATTAGGGGGTAATACATTTAATATAGGTGGCGGCGGTGTAGGGGGCTCAGATTAGGGGGTAATAAATGTAATATAGGTGGCGGCGGTGTAGGGGGATCAGATTAGGGGGTAATACATTTAACATAGGTGGCGGCGGGGTCCGGGAGCGGCGGTTTAGGGATTAAACACTTTATTAGGGATTGTGGGGGGGATTGCGGTTGACAGGTAGATAGACATTGCGCATGCGTTAGGTGTTAGGTTTTATTTTGCAGGTAGTTTACGGAGTTACGGGGCTCCAATACTCAGCGTAAGGCTTACTACGGCTGCATTTTGTGGTGAGGTGAAAATGGAGTAAGATTTCTCCATTTTCGCCACATAAGTCCTTACGCTGTATATTGGATACCAAACTGCGCGGGTTTGGTATATCACTCTATGGGCCAAAAAACTATGGCCGAAGGGTGAAATATAAGAGCGTAACTTCTATGTTACGCCGTATATGTGATACCAAACCAGCGCAAAATTTGGCGTCACCGGCTTCTGCAGGCAACGCTGCATATCGGATCGGGCCCCTGGTTGTGAAATAGATCAAAGACTTAACTGGATTTTTTTTCCTCCCGTGTTCCCAATGATCCATTTACCTGTTTAAGTGCATTCAATTGTTTACAATAGCTAATTTACCTATATTTTGTCATTTGAAATAGCTTTTTTGCCTGTTGAAATTGTGACCTATGCTAAAAAGTGCTATAGAAAAGATATGTAAACAAGAAGGTACAAAAGAAATCATATTACCAGGCAGAGAGATAGATACTAAAGTTTTTTTCCCAATTGTTCTTCCATATGATTTTTAAACTCGCTGTCATGGAGAGAAATCATGCACAATCTTCAGGGGCTTTTTTAAGCATTATATTGCAATGTAAAGGCCTCTCTTTTACATCCTGAACTCTGCATAGTTAGCTAAAAAGCTTTAAAGAAAAATTCTTTGTGGGACCTCGCAGCACTGAGACTTTTACATCACCAGAGTGGAGAGCTTTAAATCACCAGCCCTAAGTATTGGTCTTTGTATATACAAATGTAGATACGATTATACGGTTTGCTTTCCCTGCATGCTCAGGTTATATGATTGGGTTGGGGTTTCAATTAGCAAAACTAGCTATCTAATATAAAAAAATAAACCTAAAGGCTAAATTTCCTATAAATTTGATACTGCAGCTAGTATAACAGGTTATTGTAAATACATGAAGGGGAACACAATTTCACATTGTCCCTTAAATATGCCATTGAAACACTAACAACATTTACTTATACAGTTTTTTTCAAATACAGTATGTTGTACAAATGCTTCTATTTTGTGTATTTCAATGTTGACTATTAAGCCCATTTCAAAACAAATTCGACAAAAATGTTTTATGCATTAGTATTATTATTCTCAGGGTATTTATTGTTATGATGTTTACACTAATATACATCTAGATCTTCAGTCTATAGACATCGCCCCCTGCTTGAGATCTGCGATGCACATTTTGCACAGCCCCAGTCAGCTACTAGAGTCCTCCTCCCATTCAGGCAGAGAGGTGGGAGGGAGTCCTGCCCAGGGCCCTGTCATGTGTATACACAAGGAGCTGCTGCTGGGGCCGCCTAGCTGCCGGTTCAATCACATTAGAGCTGCAGTATCCAGTAGCTGGGAGCCCGGGAATATGGGAGAGCTGGATGTGATACTGCTGTGACTTCATGTAGGTGAGCTATTTTGTGCTATCACACATCATGTATTCAGAAATGATTTAACAATTGTTTGATATACCATTATCAAGAGTTTAGTGACCACAGACTGCCCCATTGACTCCAAGTAACTCTCATTCAAGGAACAACGAATGACTTAGTTCCTGCAACATGTAACCGGTGGTTATTATATGTCTAATGCACTTTACAGTAAATGAGTTATTGTACAACTTTTTATGGCAGTGTTTATGGATTTAACACGTTGTGAAGGGGGTGATCTGTACCATATATCATTATTACTGTTATTGAAGTCACATAAAGTGAAATATTTCTATATATCTAGTAATAATGATGTTATTGCTGCTCTAGATATAAATAGATTAGTTAATTCCAAACGTCTCATTTCTCCCAGTGAAATAACCCTAAAGTTTCCAGTTCCACATAAATTGCATGACACACTTACAACCCCCTCTAAGCCAAAGCTCTCAGAGTAAAGCCAAGGACTGCAGACAGGACATCTTACTGAGACCATGTAGGAGGTAGAAAACTGCATATTAACTGCTTATGTGCTGCAGCAATGTAACGAATTGATGTTATGTTATACAGTAATTGTTCAGTATTGATAACAACTTCATTCTGTTGGACTCAACAACTGCTGGGTGTGTTTTATTGTGCATCTTGTATACTGGTGGTGGTGTAAATGGTGTTATAGTTGCTTATGTAAATAGATCAAAGCCTTATAAAATTTCATTTAAAAGCTGACTGAAATATGTGGTATTCTCTATAATTCACCTTTTAATCCCAATTATAAATGTTGATGAAGTCATAGTTTTACTGAATATAGTCCCCGGACACAGCAGCATGCCTTTTTTACTTTGGAAATTGTTATAAATAGATGTGAGTTGCTGGATAAGGTTCCATTTATTCATTTTAGGACACCAGAAGTGTATCTCATCTCTGTAATAGTTTACACCAATAAAAAGTTTAACCACACCATTGCCAGAGAATATCCTGCAAGTGCTGTGTACCCTTGAATCAGATTAACCCCTTGGTCACCTGAAACAGTCTCAGTAAATTGTGATTAGTGTGTGGGTTAAAGTGTGTGAGGACATTTTAAAGGAACGTGGAACCCACATTTTTTTCTTTCATGATTCAGAGCATGAAATTTATCATAACTTTCCAATTTATTTCTCATTTTTTATTCTTTTGTATCCTTTGTTGAAAAGCATACTTTAGACTCAGAAGAGGCTAATTGATGGCTGCACATATGCTTCTTCTTATTGGTTTTCAGCTAGCTCCCATACGTTCCTTCAACAAAGGATATTAAGAGAATGAATCATATTAGATAAAGTAAATTGGAAAGTTGTTTAAAATTGTGTGATGAATCTGAATCATAAAATAAAAAGTTTGGGTTTCATGTTCTTTTAATGTTTATTACAATATTTTGAAAACCGACGTTCCTTTGGCAAAGAAACACAACTTTGTTTTTATTCTTGTGAAGCATGGCTATGGGAGGTTACTTTATCAGCCAGTAAGATGCTCTTCTATAGATCAGCTGTGCACATATGTTCATTTCCTGTTTTGAAAAAAATAAATATAATTTCAATATATTTTAGTAGTGCTCTTTCAATTATGTGTGATTGAAAATGATCCCTTTAAATATATAGTATTACCTTTTGAAATATATATACACACACACACACTTTGGGTGTAAAATTAAACCCTTTGCTAAGTAAGCTATCCTTTGTACTTTATGACTTAGAAACATAAATTGTTTTTTTTTTAGACTAAACAACAGTCCATGAATGTCTAACTAGCAGTTATTTTTCTCCTCTTGCAAATCACAGGGACATATTCTTGTCAGTACTGTAATCTTTTTTATCTTATTGACCCCACACTGTTTATTGGTTATCAGAGGACTATAGATAACGGTGGGGGTGCAAAGAATGGCAATATAGAACTAATGTGAAACGTCCTCCCCTTTACCTTGCCTGGTGTGTTTGATGGGTGAGCTAAAGGCACAGGGCTGGATTTAATGAACTGCAGAAAGCAAATTGCTTGTTGTTTTCAGACTGAAATATGAAGTCAGTTAGGTTTCAATTAAGTTTGAAAACGCAGGCTTTTTAGAATGTTACATAAGTAAAGTGATGGCCACATTCCTTCATATGTGCTTTATTCAAATGACTCCTGTTTTATAGTGTCATAGTAATATGTTTTATTTGTCTAAAACTGCAATGAGACTTATGAAGCAATACTGATCAGTAGGTTAGAATTTACAAACGTAGCCTTTTTTTTAAAAACATGGTTAAAGGGATAAAAACCAAACTTTTTCTTTTGTGATTCAGACCTTACATCCCTGCTTTTTTAACAAAGAGAATGAAGACAATTATATAGAAGAAGTAAATTAAAATGTTGTTTCAAATTGCATGCTCTGTCTGAATTGTGAAAGAGAAAAAATGGTTGTCTCTTTAACGAGGTAATCTTATTCAAAACTAAACACACATTTTACATATTGATTTAGAGGATTCACAATTAATTACAGCTTGACAATCCTGTTCAGAATCTAAATTTTATATGCAACAAAACAATTAGAAATGGGACACCCCAATTGCCATTAATACTGAAACATCAGTGCTTTAACCCCTATAAACTGAAAACTTACACAATACAAATATAACAGTTATTTCACCTCTTGATTTTTCCACCCACAACCAATGATTAAACCACTTGATTGCTCAGAACACATAAGATAAGTTACAGCTGAGGTTTAATTCCTTGCTTAGTCGTACCACATAAGATTTAACCTTCCTGTCCTAATTCTGTGTCCAAAGCAGTTAATGGGACAGTATACAGCAATTTTCATATACCTGCATACTGTAAAGAAGAATCTGCACAGATACTGATATAAAAATCCAGTATAAAACCTTTTAAAAACTTACTTAGAAGCTCCCAATTTAGCACTGTTGATGAGGTTAGAATGGGACACACACTGCAGTAACGTGTGGTGAGGTCAGAGGCTGGTGAGGCACTTGCTATGATACGCTCGAGAAGCCCATATATGAACCCAATAGATGTAGCTTAAATATACTATTAAATTAGCAGTACTACATTGAGGACATTCATATTGCTAGAAGGCGAAGCCATTAGAATAAAGCAAGAAGATATTAGTGTAAAATCATATTAAATAAACAGTAAACAGAACATATAGCCAAAGTAGAACAGCCATGCGTCCATGTTGTTCTGAGTCTGACCCAATGGTAGTAGTCAGGACCCTTAACAGGCCAGATATTCATTATATCTAAACCAGAGCACAGATGAAATAATCAGCTCACCCAACAAATGATTATTTCCCCTGTGTTCTAGTTAAAATATGAGTATCTGGCCTGCTAAAGGGCTATGAAACTCAATTTTGTTTCTTCAAATTTACTCCTATTATCAATTTTTCTTCATTCTCTTGGGATCTTTAATTGAAAAAGCAGGAATGTAAGCTTAGGAGAGGGCCCATTTTTGGGTTCAGCACTCCTGCGTAACGTTTGCTGATTGGCAGCTACATTTAACCACCAATCAGCAAGCGCTACCCAGGTGCTGAACCAAAAATGGGCTGTCTCCTAAACTTACATTCCTGCTTTTCAAATAAAGATACCAAGAGATCAACGAAAAATTAATAATAGGGTTACACATCCCTTTTTAAGGGCCCTGAGAACTTGAGTTGTCACTTGAGTTGAGAGAGTATAACACTAACCCCAAAGCTAAATATCAATGGGGCAGGAGTTCAGGTTAGGGCTGTGACACTAGGACACAGTACAACTCTTTATTTCACTGTCCTTTTAAACATGAGTAAATAAAATAATAAAAATATATTTATGTGGATCACATAGGTCTGGTAGATTGGGTCCATTTAGATTTCAAGTCTTGATTTTTGTTTTTGAGAATATAATTTGTGCACAGGTGGGAACATAATAGTCTATTTCCTTTTTTTTAACCTCCCTATCCACCTTTGCCCCTCTCCTTGCTCTTCGTAGAGGACTGGGCATGTAAGCGTGTACATTTAGCCTAGGATAGCGACACGTGAGCCTGAGCAGGGTGCTACAGTTACTGAAAAAAATGGTTGTACATAATCTCTTAAAGTAAACCTGCCACTGGTGGTCACATCACTCAGGAAACAACTAACAGCACTACTACTTACATGTGCTAGTCTAAGGGGCCCATTTATCAAGCTCCATATTGAGTTTGAAGGGCCGTGTTTCAGACTCGCCAGAAACACCAGTTATGAAGCAACGTTCTAAAGACCGCTGCTCCATAACCTGTCCGCCTGCTCTGAGGAGGCGGACAGAGATTGCATGAAATCAACCCGATCGGGTTGATTGACACCCCCTGCTGGCGGCCGATTGGCCACGAATCTGTAGGGGGCGGCGTTGCACCAGCAGTTCACAAGAGCTGCTGGTGCAATGCTGAATGCGTAGAGCGTATTGCTCTCCGCATTCAGCGATGTCTGATCGGATCATGTCGGACAGGCATTTAATAAATAGGCCCTTATGTCTATAATACTGTGCAGCACTACTCATCATTACATGTTCCATTACTACAAAGTAACCTATTACAAAGTAACCTATGACTCTGTATACCTAGTGTTGGTATCCAAAATCAAAGGAACTTTCCTCATGACTCGCTTCAGCCGAGCCCTTCCAGATTAACCCCATATTTCCCAAATATAATTCCCCAAAATCTATACCTAAACATGTTGGCCAATTCTCAAGATATATTTAACCCACTAAAGTCGCTTGAAAGACTAGTATCCAATTCTTCCACTATGGGGCCATTTAATTTCAGAGACATTCCATTGCTCCTAAATCCCAATTCTAACTTGAGAGAGTCTCTATTTGGCACTCTTCCTTCTTCCTATTCTATATATTACAAGATGCCGACTTCTCCCATCAATATTCACAGCCAATCATTTGTTTCCACTTTCCATACGAATAACTCAGATAGCCCTAAGTCATCTGTATCCCCCCAAGAGGTTTAGCTATAAGTGCACCCAGCAATGAGGTCAAGACCACCCACACCTACTAGTTTACAGAAGAAGACTTCCACACTGTGCTGTATGGTTACACACATGGCTCAGGGGACAAACGCTCACTCTACTGTGCTGCTTATTCCTTGTCTGGGCTTAGGATCCCTCTTAACAGTAGAGCTACATCAGCCCTCATATAGCTGCTCTTATAACCCTTAATAAACCATGTAGAATTTTAGCTAAATCTCATTGATTTATACTTTTATAGTAGCACTACTTATACACGTGGCCGGGCATGCAAGAACCATGTTGACTTGCTGAAATCTAGCAAGCAATGACGTATTTTTAGTTTTTTATATAACAGCATAGTAGTTTGTTTTACATACCGGTAAGGTAGACGACGAGTGTAGTGTTTGATGATCTTCTTAGACTTGGCTGTCAACTTCAAGTGTTTAGTCAGGCAGCAGGTGTGTCGGATGTCCTCCGCTCCAAAAAACAGGCTCACATGCTCCTCCTTGCTTCTTTCCTCTCAGATGGGGTAGAGCACCGTTACAGGGAGAGTCAAACATCGCCGGTCAAGTTTTCCTTGTGCTGATAATCACCTGGAGAACATACATGACTAACGCTCGTTGGCTAAGAGGCCGCATTAGAGATGCCTCCTATATGAAGTTTTTTTAGCCGCACTGCAGCACAAACCACCACCGGGTGGCGAAGATGATCGGCTACTGGTAGCAAAGCATTCTACAAGATAGAGAAAGCCGACCCCTATGCTGCCTCTCTCTATTGTGCAATATAGTGAATAAAAAGAAAAAAAAAAGTTTTTTTTTAAAATTTTTATTAAAATTTATATTTATAAAGCCCAAAATGGCACGTCCCTGATGACATTGAAATGAGGTGAGAAAGCTCCCTCCCCTCAGCATATTAAAAGACCCATTACACAAACAGGAGCAAGCAAGAATCTGTAGACATCAGTATACATTTTAAAACTTTGGTGCTTGGTTAGGAGTCTGAAAATCAGCACAATGTTATTTAAAAATAAGCAAAACCTATACATTTTTACAAAAATACTCCCAGATGGGCTATATGAATAGATCATCTACAAAACATTTATGCAAAGAAAACGCTAGTGCAGAATATACCTTTTTATTTGCAGTGGGAAAAGAGAGCTGAGCCTAGCTGGTGCATATTTACCCAGCAGCAGGTATAAATGTAGAGTAGCTGTACTTTGGCTGAAGGGGCATTTTACTGAGAGCAGAACCTATTGGGTGTCATGGTGTATTTATCTAGCCCTGTAATAAAATATACAATTTTTGTCATTTGGAATGGGGCAAGAGAGGTTAACATATTTTATCCTCTTTATATCTAAGCATCTGCATGGGTCACACTTTTGATGCCAATGAACCACCATATACAGCTCCTATACACAACAAGCATCACCCTCCTGCTGCACTGCTTGCTGCTATCATTGTTTTGTCCCTTCCTAAAAACAAAATCTGCAGACGCTAAGGTTGCCACCTTTTCTTGGAAGAATATACCAGCAATACTCAGCATACATTTTGCATAAATATTTATACAGTATAACTCATAAGCTGCTAGTACTTATTTTATATGATCATTTGTTTATAATTAGGTTCTGGGACATGCAGTTGAAGCTTCACTATTACAGGGGCTTTGTTTCAATATTTATTCTTCATTTTTTACATCAAGAACCTTAAAAATACTGGACATGACAATAAAATACCAGCTGGGTAGCGACCCTAGCAGATGCTCGTTTGAGTGTGCACTATGTTTCTCACACACAATGGACATTGACTAAAAGCATAGAGGACCTGCTTATAACATGAGACAGACAGGGGCTACAATGAACAAGAGATAAGAGATATTCCAAAAGGACAGGAAATTAGAGCAAATAGATTTTGTTTGAATGATACAGATTATTATAAATGTGCTGAGGATATCACTATCCGTTCAAAGGAGATAGTATATGAGTAAATACAAGATATTTCTGTTGTACTGCTATATAATAACATATCTAAAAAAAATTAAAACTGTTACATCATTTTTAGTGCAATTATTATTCAAGAGCCAAAATCAACCTACCATTTGTCTTATTTGGAGGAGCCAATCTGGACTTTAGTCCACAGACAACAAGACTAGCCACTGTCATAAAGTTCGTATAAAGTGCTGTGTTTTGCAGTTATCTGAGAAAGCCAATTAGTACAGTTGTATGCAAAAGTTTAGGCACCCCTGACAATTTTCATGATTTTCATTTATAAATAATTGGGTGTTTGGATCAGCAATTTCATTTTGATCTTAGATTTGAGTCAAGTTACACTTGACTCAAATCTATCCTACGCCCCCCCATATCCAATCGCTTTCTACATCCTGCCGCAACCATCTACGCAACATTTCCAAGATTCAACCTTTTCTGTGCGCTAACACCACAAAGCAAATAATCCACTCCCTTGTTGTTTCCCGCCTCTCTGCCCCTTAAATCCATCCTAAATGCCTCTGCCAGGCTGATCCACCTTTCCCATCGCTCTGTATCTGCTGCACCTCTCTGCGAGTCCCTTCATTGGCTCCCCATACACAGCAGAATAAAAGTCAAAATTCTCACCCTTGCATACAAAGCGCTTACCAACACCACTCCCCTCTACCTATCCTCTCTAATCAACAAGTATATTCCAGCCCGCCCGCTAAGATCCAACAGTGACTTGCTCTTTGCATCTGCAACTATCACCTCCTCTCATGCTAGACTGCAGGACTTCTGTCGTGCAGCACCTACCCTCTGGAACACTCTTTCTCGTGCTGTCAGGCTTTGCCCTAATCTTTCTTCCTTTTAAATGCTCTTTAAAGACTGTTCTGTTCAGAGTAGCCTACCACCCAACTCAATAATATTTCTCTTACCTAACAACATTTCCCTCCATCTAACTCTGCATTAACATCTTTCTCAATCTTGCAGTCCTCACCTCCTGTTTCTCAACCTCCTACCCTTCTAGATTGTAAGCTCCCACGGGAATAGGGCCCTCAATTCCTCCTGTATGTGTTTGTAAATTTTGTCCTGTCTCTTAGTAGTTTTATATTATTGTTTTATTTAAATCAACTGTATCCATGGACAGTGCTGCGGAATATGATGGCGCTTCATAAATAAAGAATAACAATAATAATCAAATAACTGAAGGACACAGTAATATTTCAGTAGTGAAATGAGGTTTATTGTATTAACAGAAAATGTGCAATATGCATCCAAACCAAATTAGGTGCATAAATTTGGCACCCCAACAGAAATATTGCATCAATATTTAGTAAAGCCTCCATTTGCAGAAATAACAGCCCCTAGACACTTCCTATAGCCTGTAATGAGTGTCTGGATTCTGGATGAAGGTATTTTGGACCATTCCTCCTTGCAAAACCTCTCAAGTTTAGTTAGGTTTGATGGTTGCCGAGCATGGACAGCCCGCTTCAAATCACCCCACATATTTTCAATGATATTCATGTCTGGGGACTGGGATGGCCATTCCAGAACATTGTACTTGTTCCTCTGCATAAATGCCAGAGTAGATTTTGATCAGTGTTTTAGGTCGTTATCTTGTTGAAATATCCAGCCCCTTCGTAACTTCAACTTTGTGACTGATTCCTCTACATTATTCTCAAGTATCTGCTGATATTGAGTGGAATCCATGCGACCCTCAACAAGATTCCCAGTACCGGCACTGGCCAAACAGCATGATTGAACATCCACCAAATTTTACTGTGGCTAGCAAGTGTTTGTCTTGGAACGCTATGTTCTTTTGTCGCTTGTTATGACCAAGTAACTCAATCTTTGTTTCATCAGTCCACAGCACCTTCTTCCAAAATGAGCTGGCTTGTCCAAATGTGCGTTTGCATACCAAGCGACTCTGTTTGTGGCATGTGTGCAGAAAAGGCTTCTTCAGCATCACTCTCCCATACAGCTTCTCCTTGTGCAAAGTGTGCTGAATTGTTGAACGATGCGCATTGACACCATCTGCAGCAAGATGATGTTGTAAGTCTTTGGAGGTGGTCTGTGGGCTGATTTTGACCGTTCTCACCATCCTTTGCCTCTCCAATATTTTACTTGGCTTGCCACTTCTGGCCTTAACAAGAACTGTTCCTGTGGTCTTCCATTTCATCACTATGTTCCTCACAGTGGACACTGACGGTTTAAATCTCTGCAAAAGATTTTTGTAGCCTTCCCCTAAACCATAATGTTGAACAATCTTTGTTTTCAGGTAATTTAAGAGTTGTTTTGAGGCGTCCATGTTGCCACTCTTCAGAGCAGAGTCAAAGAGAACAACTTGCAATTGGCCACCTTAAATACCTTTTCTCATGATTGGATGCACCTGTCTATGAAGTTCAAGGCTTAATGGGCTCACCAAACCAATTGTGTGTTCCAATTAATCAGTGCTAGGTAGTTACAAGTATTCAAATCAACAAAAGGGTGCCCAAATGTATGCACCTGTCTAATTTCGTTTGAATGCATATTGCACATTTTCTGTTAATCCAATAAACCTAATTTCACTACTGAAATATTACTGTGTCCTTCAGTTATTTGATAGATCAAAATGAAATTGCTGATCCAAACACCCAATTATTTATAAATGAAAATCATGGCAATTGTCAGGGGTGCCTAAACTTTTGCATACAACTGTATGTAGCAGAGTTGGAGTCTATGATTAAGCTCAATTAGGGGGCATGAGACACGTCAGACTATCTTCCTGTCCATGTCTGTCAAGGTTTTATTGTTATAATAAACCTGTTTGTTCTTTATTTTGACCTGTTGTGCAGCCTTTTTCTGACTGATTCCTTTTTAGCGATTGGTTCCCGCTCTATTAGGCACCTTGCCTGATTTTCCGAGTTGTTTATTGCTGCATTCGGATGATGTCAGCCTCCTGCAACACCCTCTCTCTCCAGTAGAACGTCCGCTGTAACGGTTACACTCTGACCTATGTAGCAGAGTTAGCCTTGAGAGGTCAGCAGGGTGTACTTCGAGTTCTGAGAGTTAGAAATTACTCAACTTTCAGAGCAAAATTACATGAATGGTGCAAATTCTCTATTCAGACCCCATATTGAAAGAATTCACACAAGTATTTTGTAGGGTTTTTTGCCTAGAAGAGGCAAAACTATGGTTAATTGGGTATCGCTGTCTCATTTACTAAATTTAACACACAGACACTGGTTTTACAGGTTTGCAAAAAAAAGTTTTTTCAAATTCCAGTTGGAAATGTCAAATGGGATTTTGCTAAAGAGGGAATACGTTTTATATCAGAAGTTACTGGTATTCTGTCCAGTATCTGTTTTTTTCAGTAATTGTAACAGTATTCATGGTGTATTTACCGACATGTGGGAGTTGTTCCAAGCAGTATGTAGGCAGGACAAAGTGAGCTCTCAGAGAGTTTTTTGGAACATGCAAGCGAAATTTTGTGAGATTTATAACTTAGATGTTAAACTTTTGTCAGTACAGGGTGGGATCATGTATCTTTTTTTTCAGAAGATGAAGAGAGCGGCTAAATTTAATCAACTGAAATTATTGTTTTTTTTTTTTTATTATTTACTACAGCAGATATATAAAGTCATCCTTATGAAATTGTAGGTTTTTTAATGAAATGTAAACACAGGGAAATAACATCACTTTTCCTCTGCAATGTGATCTTCCAACAAACAAAAATTCAGAGGAAAAAAGAGCAACTAGTTAATTATCATTTATTGCATTTTTTACAGCAGCAAGTCTTTGTGAATAAGTCTATTAAATTTGCACATCAACATTTTGGAATTTTATCCCACTCTTTAGAAAAATGTTTTAAGTTCCTTGTGAGGGGATCTACTGTGTACAGCTCTCTTTAGTTCTTTCCATGGGTTTTCGATGGGATTTAGGTCTGGGCTCTGACTGGGTCATTCTAAGACTTTAATTTATTTTTCTTTTCTAAAGCCATACGTTGGTCGACTTGGCTTTATGTCAGTCATGTTGTAATGTGAAATTCCCTTTCAACTTTCTGACAGAGCCCAGTAGGATTTGTGCCAAAATATCTTGATATTTAGAACTATTATCCCATCTATCTTGACAAGAGTTTCAAACTCAGCTGAAGAGAAGTAGCCAAAACTATGCTTCAAAGTCGGAATGGTGTTCCTTAGATGATGAGCTTTATTTGCTTTGCCCTAAATATATATATTTTTTTTACAATTTAGGCCAAATAGTTCAACCTATATCTTGTCAGACCATAGCACACTTTCCCACATGGTTTGCGATGACTGAATTAATCTTTTACCATAATTTAGACAGGCTTGGATGTTCATTTTTTTTAAGAAAGGGTTTCTGTCTTGCCCCTTTACCATATAGCCCAGACATGTGCAGAATACAAGAGAATTAAAGCGCTAACAGTTCCTGCATGTGTCCTGTTCTTTCTGCAGACGTGCTGCATTTTCTGCGATGACATCTCACATCACTGTATGTTCTGCCTTGGGGGTGGTCACAAGCAAGGAGTGACCAGTACCTGACAGAAATTCCTGTAGCTTCTTTAGTGTGGCTGTTGGCTTCTTGGTAGTAGCCTCCCTGATAAGTTTTCTCTTCGTCCTCTCATCTACTTTGGAGGAGTCTTCCTCATCTTTGCAATGTCTCTGTGGTGCCACATTTTCTCCACTCATTAATGATGGTTGTGACAGAGCTCCATGGTACATCCTGTGGCTTCGATATTCCTTTATATCCCTCTCCTGATAGCTACTTTTCAACAGATAGCTCTCACAGTTTCTTTGGCAATTTTTTTTGCAGATGGCTCTCCCAGAAAGAATGCTACCCCCAACATTCAAGCAAATGCCACAGCAACAGGGTTTAATCAGAATCACTTTAATTGATGGCAGGTGTAAGCTATTTACCTACAGGCAAGATTTAGAATGTGATTGGTTAACTGAGTCTGTGAACACGGCTAAAGCCCCCATTATGCAGAATTATGCAACCAGAGTATTTTATTTTTATTTTGTTTAAAATGTTCCTGTTAATTAACTATTTTTATTTCCGTCTGGATTTTTGTTTGTTGGAAGATCATATTACAGATGTAAAAAAGTATTTCATATACATTGTTATTATTTCTGTCTTTACATTTAAAAACCCTGCATTTTCATAAGGGTGTGTAGACCTTTTTATTTAATGTCCAACAACAGTAGTCTTCCTAGTGGTCTTAACACAGGAACAGATGTTAATGGATTTGTGTAAGATTATAATAATAGGAAGGGGATCATGGAATAGAATTTAAAGGGACACTAATTCTAAAACTTTTTCTTTCGTGATTCAGATAGAACATACAATTCTAAACATCATTCCAATTGACTTCTATTATCTAATTTGCTTCATTATTTAGATCCTTTGTTGAAGAAATAGCACTGAACATGGACGAGCCAATCAGACTAGGCATGTATGTGAAGGCACCAATCAGCAGCTACTGAGCCTATCTAGATATGCTTTTCAGCAAAGCATATCAATAGAATGAGGCAAATTAGATAATAGAAGTAAATTAAAAAATTGTTTAAAATTGTATGCTCTTTCTAAATCATGAAAGAAAAAAATCTTTGTCTCATGTCCCATTTAAAGAACTGGTATTCAAAACAAAAATAACAGATATTGGTATAGAGGGAAGTATGAAATAGTCATTAATACAGTATGTTTTGTTCTCTCCTCCAAGTGTGTGATTTATTTATTTATAGATTTAAAAAAATAAATAAAGTCCCCATTAAGTCGCCGGTCTTGAGTCGACTGTGAAACAAATCTTATTAATGTGATGTTTTGGGATAAAAACCTTCTATATCTATCTATCTATATGTGTATGTGTATATATATATATATATATATATATATATATATATATATATATATATATATATATATATATATATATATATATACACAGGTATACCTCACTTTACAGCGCTTCACTTTACAGCGCTTCGCTAATACAGCGATTTGTGGAGCTGAAGTTCAGCCTCCAAGGATTTTGAAACAGTGCTGTAATCATTGTGAGAAAAGTGACTGGCACCATTTTGTTATGCTTGGTTCACTCTTTTTACATCATTACAGTGCAAGTGTGTGTGTGTATGTGTGTGTATATATATATATATATATATATATATATATATATATATATATATATATATATATATATATATATATATAGTGGCGTAGCGTGGCTTCTCAGCGCCCAGGGCAAGGCAAGAATTGCGCCCCCCTAATCCATTAGCACTGACTGAGTCTCTTCCACCAGTACAGTAGGGATTGGCAAATTTGCTTTGAATCTAGGAGACAGCTCAACAACTTAGGAGACAGGTTTTTGTTTTAAAACAAACAAAGCTTTATTTTAACAACAAAAATATATACTATATATATATATAGATATATAGATATATAGATATATAGATATATATATAGATATAGATATAGATAGAGATAGATATATAGACTTCTAAACTCTACAGGGAGTGCAGATTTATTAGGCAAGTTGTATTTTTGAGGATTAATTTTATTATTGAACAACAACCATGTTCTCAATGAACCCAAAAAACTCATTAATATCAAAGCTGAATAGTTTTGGAAGTAGTTTTTAGTTTGTTTTTAGTTATAGCTATTTTAGGGGGATATCTGTGTGTGCAGGTGACTTACTGTGCATAATTATTACGCAACTTAACAAAAAACAAATATATACCCATTTCAATTATTTATTTTTACCAGTGAAACCAATATAACATCTCAACATTCACAAATATACATTTCTGACATTCAAAAACAAAACAAAAACAAATCAGTGACCAATATAGCCACCTTTCTTTGCAAGGACACTCAAAAGCCTGCCATCCATGGATTCTGTCAGTGTTTTGATCTGTTCACCATCAACATTGCGTGCAGCAGCAACCACAGCCTCCCAGACACTGTTCAGAGAGGTGTACTGTTTTCCCTCCTTGTAAATCTCACATTTGATGATGGACCACAGGTTCTCAATGGGGTTCAGATCAGGTGAACAAGGAGGCCATGTCATTAGATTTTCTTCTTTTATACCCTTTCTTGCCAGCCACGCTGTGGAGTACTTGGACGCGTGTGATGGAGCATTGTCCTGCATGAAAATCATGTTTTTCTTGAAGGATGCAGACTTCTTCCTGTACCACTGCTTGAAGAAGGTGTCTTCCAGAAACTGGCAGTAGGACTGGGAGTTGAGCTTGACTCCATCCTCAACCCGAAAAGGCCCCACAAGCTCATCTTTGATGATACCAGCCCAAACCAGTACTCCACCTCCACCTTGCTGGCGTCTGAGTCGGACTGGAGCTCTCTGCCCTTTACCAATCCAGCCACGGGCCCATCCATCTGGCCCATCAAGACTCACTCTCATTTCATCAGTCCATAAAACCTTAGAAAAATCAGTCTTGAGATATTTCTTGGCCCAGTCTTGACGTTTCAGCTTGTGTGTCTTGTTCAGTGGTGGTCGTCTTTCAGCCTTTCTTACCTTGGCCATGTCTCTGAGTATTGCACACCTTGTGCTTTTGGGCACTCCAGTGATGTTGCAGCTCTGAAATATGGCCAAACTGGTGGCAAGTGGCATCTTGGCAGCTGCACGCTTGACTTTTCTCAGTTCATGGGCAGTTATTTTGTGCCTTGGTTTTTCCACACGCTTCTTGCGACCCTGTTGACTATTTTGAATGAAACGCTTGATTGTTCGATGATCACGCTTCAGAAGCTTTGCAATTTTAAGAGTGCTGCATCCCTCTGCAAGATATCTCACTATTTTTGACTTTTCTGAGCCTGTCAAGTCCTTCTTTTGACCCATTTTGCCAAAGGAAAGGAAGTTGCCTAATAATTATGCACACCTGATATAGGGTGTTGATGTCATTAGACCACACCCCTTCTCATTACAGAGATGCACATCACCTAATATGCTTAATTGGTAGTAGGCTTTCGAGCCTATACAGCTTGGAGTAAGACAACATGCATAAAGAGGATGATGTGTGTCAAAATACTAATTTGCCTAATAATTCTGCACTCCCTGTACATTCATCCTTAAAAATTAGGATTCAATATGGTTGCAGGCAGCCATTACTTTATTATATACATTAAGTAAGTACATTATATAAAACTTAACAATTACATTTTTTATGGTTTAATATTTAAACATGGGATTTCATTTTTAAAATACATCTGAGCCAGCATGCCAGAGTGTGAGAGTGATCTATGCTGCTTTAAAGTGAAAGCCAGTTATTATTTTTAAATTCATTTTTAACCTGGGTAAAACATACAAGATGTAGATCATCTATATCTTGTAAGTTTTATTTTACCCAGGTTAAAAATGAATTTGAAATAAAATAACCAGCTTTCACTTTAAAGCAGCATAGATCACTCTCACACTCTGGCATGCTGGCTGGCTCAGACTCTGGGTCCTTTGGAAGTTGGAATTTGGCTGGCTGGCTCAGAGTGACTCTGGGTCCTTTGGAACTTGGCTGGCTGGCCCTGCGACGTCACCTGGGTAACGATAGAGGCTAAGCTGCATTTTGCGTGTGTTGCCATTTCCAATCCCTATTCCCCAGGGCCCAGGCAAAAACAGGGGCTATAATAATTTAATTATAATTCTGACTGGCAGTGGCACTGGTGGTCTGGTTCTGATACGGACCCGGTGATGAGTTTGGTAATTTTTGTTGACACTACTTACCTTATCATTGCGGGCGCAGCGTGCTAGTCAGTTTGACTCCACTCTGGCTCTGCTGCTCTGACTTCTTCCTCCCTCCTGACATGTGCGCTGGGAGTGGGAGTGGACCGTGCTAACTAGTGGCGTAAACACTAGTCTAGCAGCAGGTAACGGTTGGATGTGTGTGTGTGTATATGTATATATATATATATATATATATATATATTTTGTGTGTGTATATATATATATATATATATATATATATATATATATATATATATATATATATATATATATATATATATATATATATATATATATATATATATATATAAACAGTAAAGTAGAAATAACTGCAACATCCAAAATGTTTCAAAGTAAATTGTTTAAGCCTTTAAATATTGAAACAAAGTTCTGATCCGGAGGGTACAGTATTCATTCACCAATATGTAACAAAAGTACTGATCCAATAGAGGTTCCCCCTACACACGCCCTGTGCATTTAATAGAAGACAGCAGGTAACAGCCCATTAATGCAGTGTTTCACAGCTCTAGAGCATAGCAGGTTTATGTATATTTAAACTACACACAGGTATAAGGTAAACAATCAGGGGGAAACCGTGTTCCCAGGAGGCACTACCGCCTCGACTCACCACCCCACGGGTGCACCGATTGACCTCTTGTCTGGTGTGTATATTCAGCGTCCCTTAGGCATCAAAACTCTAGAGCTGACTTTATCCAAACAGCTGTGGCGTCTTCGGCAGAGCGTCCCACTATGCGGGAGGGGGTGTGTTCCGATCCTCTGACATCATGTGGTTTCCGTAAACCAATTGGAGAAGAGATCTGTATTACTTGAAAAAAGACCTCCGTGAACTTTGGAGCTTAGAGTCCTTAGACCGTTGCTGCAGCCCAGTAAAGTGCTCAGCAAAAGGAAGAATTTTGCAGACAACGGTCAATATAGATAAAACTTCATCTTTATTGTAGAAAACATTAAAACACTCCAGGGGTCATCACAAGTACACAACACGAGTGTCCGCTAACATGTTTCGGCCCTCAGGCCGTAATCATAGCTAAAGGACTGTGCACCTGAGTTTCTTAAAAAGCAACAGGAACTCTTTGATTGGTTTAAAATTGAAGGCGTGTTGTGTAAAGGTTAACCCTTTGGGAACCAACTTTAATTTACATACATATATGAATGTGTATATTGCCCTTCTAAGAATTAAATCTAATCAATACTAGGTAACCGACGTTATTGCATAAATTGCTATACTACTTGCTAATATACAATGTAGAGATTTAAGATGAACTTAGTAAATAAAACATAGGTATTACAATAATAATGCTAATATTAACCCTTTAAGTTCATAGTAGAATAAATAATTCTATAGTTCCTGTACGATATTTATCGACAGGTTAATCTCACTAGTATACACTTTAAAAATTCAAGAAGTATGTTTCTTAGTCGTCTATTGGTATAACCTAAAGAATTGAGAGTAATAATAATAATAATAATCTAAACTGTACTCAACTAGATTATTATCCTAGACTGTACTTAACTAAAGTGACTATGAAATGTGAACAAAGATTTATATAAAACATTCCATATAAAATCCAAAAAATTAATTGAGTGTGTAAATATATCAGACAAAGAGGATAGAGATCAGAAAGCTGTTAGTATTGGATTTATTATAGGTAGACCTTTTATGGTGAACCTAATGTGATGTAATACAGGGAACCAGGGGCTCTTAAAGATGTTTAAAGCTGCTATAATATAAACTGAAACATGGGCATTTACACATTATTAGGAGAGCGTAGACAGACCACTGCAGAAGAGGGAAGGGATATTACTCCCAAAAATTAATCAAATCATATTCCGAATTTAGACCCTTCGGTACACGCGTTTGTAATTTAAAAATCCAGAACATTTCCCTCTTCTGCAGTAGTCTGTCTCTATTGCCCCCTCTAGGCGGACAAAACACTCTCTCAATGGCCTGCCACCTAAGTGTTTCCACACTCCAGAGACGTGGGACAGCGATGGGGGCGAAGTTTGCCCCTTCTTACGCCAACCTGTTCATGGGTTGGTGGGAGCTGTCCCACGTCTATGGGGATGGAAACCCCTTCAGAGAATATATTTATTTTTACGGCCGCTATATAGATGACCTACTCCTCGTGTGGAGTGGAAGTGAGTCACAGTTCATGTCCTTTGTCACATACTTGAATTCCAATAATATTGGAATTAAGTTCACCTGTGATCTACAGGATAATGTGATAAATTATTTGGACATCACTATTATAGGTACAACGGATGGAAAGGTTGAGACAGAAATATATAGGAAGCCCATAACGGGTAACACCCTCTTGCACGCAAGTAGCTGCCACCCTAGACATGTACCTTTTGCTGTGGCTAAAGGCCAGTTCATCCGGGTTAAACGCAACTGTTCATTGCCAGAAAAATGTGCTGAACAGTGTGACGATTTAACCAAAAGGTTGAAGAACAGAGGATATAACACAAATGTAATTAGAAAGGCTAGAAGCCAAGTTGATCCTCTAGAAAGGTCTGCGGTTCTAAACAGGGATGGTATTAAGTCTAAAGCTGAACATAAGGGAGTGACCTTTGTCACTGAATACAGTCAGGAATATGCCGATATATGTAAAATTATTAAAAAACATTTTTCATTTTTGGCGGCTGATGACAAACTGGAGCATTGTATTGCTCAAGGTCTGCG